>NW_028269957.1:0-10000 GCF_054644295.1 Miniopterus natalensis
TTTGCGGGCGCGGGCGCACGCGTTCTCGGAGTTCCACGCAAAGAGTCTTGTTTCTTTAATTTTATTTCCTTCTACTTTATTTTTATCATAAGAGAACATTTATTTCGTGGATCGCAGAGGTAGAAGAAGTCATTCCCGGAAGGCATGGGTTTAGGAAACAAGTTATAAAGGCCAAGAAAGGGCCCTTGGGGCTTGGGAGTGAGGAAGCTAATGCTAAGGTGCCTGGGGGGGGGGGGGGGGGCGGTTTGAAGGGGGTGGGGGGGTGGCCAGAGGCTGCTTCCAGGAGGGAGAGAGCTGGGTCCTCCGTCCTAATGGTTTTCTCTTAGGACAAGGCTCAGGGAAAGATCTCCTTATCATAGTCAGCAGCTTTCCAGGTGTGTCCTTTCAGGGTTATGGTCTCCTCGGACCGGTCGGTTGGCCTGAGGGCGGGGAGAGGCCACCGTTCAATGCGGCTGGCCTGAGGTCGGCTGTGGCCGGTTTTGTTGCTTTTCTGATCCTGGAGCTGAAACGGGGCTGAGGCCTAGACGTCCTCTCTAGGGAGGAACAGGTCATGGGGTCCAAACCGGGGGACGGGCAATCTGCTGGGGGGAGGAAAGGCTGCCCTGGGGGCGGGGTCCCACCCTCCAATTGTCTGTTGCTAGGCCCCTGGCGCTTTCCGCTCGCTCCCGTGACCTCCAGTACCTGGCCCCGCGCCCTCGCTGTCTCCCTGCCTATCACATCCCCCCTCGAGGATCCTGGCTCTGAATGCTTTCAGAGAAAAGGGGCGCAGCTACTTTATTTTACTTTAAAGCCTGCCTAGTTTTCTTAACCTATGTCTCCCCGATAAATTAAATTTCCAAGAAAGAGAGAGAGAGAGGAAGAGAGGAAGAGAGAAAGAGAGAAAGAAAGAAAGAAAGAAAGAAAGAAAGAAAGAAAGGAAGGAAGGAAGGAAGGAAGGAAGGAAGGAAGGAAGGAAGGAAGGAAGGAAGGAAGCCACAGAAAGATCAAGGGGTGATTCCTCCCTTGTTGTCCCGTGAACACTGGCCTGGCTCTGGAGGTGGAGTCCCCGGCCGCAACAATGTTTCTAGGTCCTCCCAGGAGGCCAGGGACAGGCTCATGCCCCTCCGGGACGTCTTGGTCCCGGCGCCCACCGCCTGCCGGCGACTCCGTGGGATTCTTTCACGCAGGAGTCTCCCCCGCCGGTCCCCTGTTCCGGCCGCCACCCGAAAAAGATTTTCCAAGTCCCCCCTTCCGCTATGGCGGCCGCGCGGCGCTGTGCCTGCCGGGAGCTCTGAGGCGGAGGCTCCGCCGCCCGCCGCCCGCCGCCCGCCGCCCGCCGCCCGCCGCCCGCCGAGGGCCACGGGCCGAGGGCCGGGAGACACGATCCGAGGTGGGCCGTGGGCCGTGGGCCGGTTGGAGATCGGTCCTCCGGGCCGGCGGCAGGCCCGCCACCCGGAAACGTCTCGCTGACCTTGTTCTCGGCGGTTGTCGGGCGCCACCTGGCGGCCGCTTTTATATCATCCCTTCTGCGCAAAGTGGCGGGGGAGGGGATCGGGCCCTGCTGCCCGCCGGCCCGCCCGCCTGAGGCCTGCTTCCAGCTGACTGCTGGCTCCTCCTGGGACTCGGTTTGTTCTGGAAAGCTCTGGTTTTGCTACCGAGGGGCGACTTGCTGGGAGGCCCCGAGCTAAACTCCCTCGTCTCCCTGTTTCTGAAAGGGCTGGTGTCAGAGCTCCTACAGATCCTTTGGGTGTTCTGACCGGCCCGGCCCGGCCCACATCCTCTCCTCCGGTCCTGCCAGGCCTTGTGCAGAAATGATACCTCCTCCACGTGAGGAGTTCTTTCCCTCTGTCCAAAACGAAGGAGCAGCCGGGCAGAGGGGCCAGACCCCCTCCCCATCACCCAGCCGAGAGACAGAAATCCGGCTGCTCTTCTTCACCTAGTGCATCCCCTTGAGAGAGTCAGTCAGTCAGTCAGTCAGTCAGTCAGTCTCTCTCTCTCTCTCTCTCTCTCTCTCTCTCTCTCTCTCTCTCTCTCTCTCTCGGTACCTCACTCTCTTTGGCTGGCCCGCCAACTGCTGTCTCCGCGCCTTGCCCTCTGGCACGATTCTATGGCCTGGAGGAGAACCCGATCTCCTTCCCCTTTCCTTGCACAACGACACCTCCTCTGCTGGCTGGCTCGCCGGCTCGTTCGGGTGAGCCGGAGACGATATCTCAAAGTGGCCTGGGCCAAGGGGCCTCTTCTTCCCTGGAGCCTCCCCGCCTACTCAGTGGCTCTTCCGGGATCGCCTGTCTGTCTGTTGGACCCGGGATCGAAGTGTTTCTGTTTTGCCTCTTCTCCTGGTCTTCTCTGGTCTCCTTAGGAGGCCCCCTCTGCCCCCCATGTCATGTGAGACTTAAGGGAAATAAAACTGTGCCCTTTGCTCCCGTTCAGTTCTCCCTCCCTCCCTCCCTCCCTCCCGTCGGGTGAATGTTTTGGGCTGGTCCGGGTGGGCCACGGACCCTGAGAAGGCTTGGGCCTCTCGGTGACATCTTCCCTTCCGGCAATCTTGGAACTCGACCCCCTTCCCTGGCCTTGATTCGTCACTATGCTGATGTGCTCTCGGCTACCTTCTTGAGAAACCCTGTGAATGTGGACGGTGCCTCTCAAGAGGACACAGACATCCCCTTTCTTCATCCCCGGTCCGTCGTGCTCCTTGGTATCCGTGGACCCGAGCGAGCGAGTTTGAACACTCGGATTCTCGCAGAAACCGGCACGCGGAGGTGCACAGAGGCTCTATTCACAACTTCCAGGACCCGGAGGTGACCGAAAGGCTCTTCTTTGTGTGGAGAATGGACACGCGGAGTGCGGATGGCCCGGGCGACGACGGGGATGCTGATCTGCTGAGTGACCGGCGCTGGAAAGAAATGAGAGCCACGGGGAGCCAGCCGTGAGGGGGCGGGCGAGGAACCTTCGATGCGCATCGCTATCTGAAGGAAGCCGCTCTGAACCGGACACCTACCTCGTGATTCCAACTCTAGAGGACATTTCTGAAAAGACAAAACTATGGAAAGGGCCAAGAGACCGGCGGGTTGCGGAGGGGGGGGCGGGGTGTGCGTGCCTGCGTGCGTGCGTGCGTGCGTGCGTGCCCGTGTTGGGGGAGGGAGAGCGGCGACCTCACGGGGGGGGGGGGGGGGGGGGGGCGGGTCTATGGGACTTCTCTGTAGGCTCCGTTGGGTCTTGCCCTGAGCCCCAAAGTGCTCTAGAGAGGCAGACGGGTGGGCGGGCCGACAGACAGAAGCCTATTTCAACAGAAGCACCCAAAGCCACCTCCGGGTGCTATCCCAGAGATGCTCCCCCTCCGGTCCCGACTTCCCAGTCTGACAGCTTGTGGGGAAAGTCGGGCTTCTGGGAAGACTCGTCCTTCCTTTCCTTTCGACACGCGTTTTTGTTTCTTTGTTTGTTTTTGTTTTTGTTTCGTGTCGTTTCGTTTGTGTCTCGAGGCCTTCGCCGGACGTTCGCTGTGCGTGTCGCTAGGCTTTGAACTCTCCCGCCGGATCGCTCCGAGAACTGCCGTCTGTCTCTCTTGCCACGCACGGTTTTCATCGACCGTGGATAGGGAATAACATGAAAACCCTCCCTTTTGCTTTGTTTCTGAGAAGCGAGCGCCTGGCTGCTGGCTTCTCTGTGGGAAGGGTGGCATGAGTGAAGGAAGGCGGCGTTCTTCCTCCCCCCTCCTCCCTCCTCCTGTTGTCTTTTAGTGGGTGTCGGGGTGATTGAAGCTAGGAGTCCCCTTCTGATAAGAGGCCTCCCGCCCGCTATCGTCCTGTCGCTTCCTGCGCACCGACCCGCACCCCGTGTGCTCAGGCGTGTTCCCTCTCGGGGTACCCGAGTAGAGACGAGAGTGGCCGGTGATGATGACCGAGTTTAGGAAGCCTCTTTGTTCGACTTTAAACTCGGAACCTTCATAAACGGTCAGCTTTCCTACTGTGGAAGGGGCTCAGACTTTGGAGTTGGACTCCTCTGGGCCCGCCGGCGTAAAGTCAACCTCCCGAAGCCCCAGCCTCCGAGTGCCGCTTGGTCTTTGCGTAAGGTGAACGTCTCCGGTTCCGCAACGCCGCCCTCCCGAACATCTTAGATTGTCCTCTGCTCTCTTGGAGACTCTGGGAATGTGGGCCTAAGCGGGAGACGGACATGAGGGAGACCGACGGGAGAAGAGCATTCTGATCTTTAAAAGTTTTATGTTTATTTTTATTGATTTTTGAGAGAGAGAGAGAGAGAGAGAGAGAGAGAGAGAGGGGAAAAGGGGGGGGAGAGGGGGGTAGAGACAGGGAGGGAGGGAGGGAGGGAGGGAGGGAGGGAGAGGGAGGGGAAGGGGAGAGGGGGAGGGAGAGGGAGGGAGGGAGAGAGGGAGAGAGAGAGAGAGAGAGAGAGAGAGAGAGAGAGAGAGAGATTTTTTGGTTTCACTTATTGATGCCTTCATCGGTTGATCCCCTGACTGGGGATCGGACCCCCGCAGTGTCAGCGTATCTGAAGCACGCTCTCCTCCCGGGGTGTGGGGGGGGTGTGGGGTGGATTGAATTTGTCAGTTTCACGGAACCGTGCTGCTGCGTCGTGCTCATCGGTCTCACTGAAAGCACACATATTCCCCTGCTCACCCCACGGGGAGTCCTACTGAAATCCACCACCCACCGAGATGTCACGCCCTGACGCCCTTGTTGTCTCTGTGCAGAGACGGACTTCTCTGAAACTTTGGACGTGGTCGAGTTTGTCGCTTATTGCCTGTATGGCTTCTGGGCTTTGTGGATAGGCCTCGGAAAGACCTCCTCCCTGCGTTGAAAAGGATAGATTTCGAGCGGAGGGGTGTGTGTGTGGGGGGGGGGGGGGGCGTGAAAGATAAAAAGAGAAGAAAAGAAAGACAATGGCGGGGGGGGGGGGCGGGATAAATGGGGATGGAAAGAGACCTTCTACTTTGGGCTCGATTCGGCACGTCTTCGGTGGACGTTTCGGAATGTGTTCAGAGGGCGTTGCGGTGTGTGTTCAGAGGGTGTTTTGGGGGTATGTGTTGGGTGGGTTGTCGGGGTGTGTGCTCAGATGATGCTTCTTTGAGTTGTCCGCTTGAAAGCAACCTGCGCTTTATTTTTAGTGATTGATGTTTTTGGAGCTCCGTACAAACGCTCTTTCTTGATTGGAGTGATTCCTTTTTAAATTTCATTTCAAAACCTGTATGGCTTTATGAACCGATGTCTCCCCGAGAGACGTTGGGGTTAAAAAAAAAAAAGAAAGAAAAGGAACCCAAAGGAAACGGAAGCCAAGCCCCGGATCAAACGACGGGCCCGTCGCTGTCCCGTGAGTGCTCGCCTCCTCGTTTAGCTTTAAGGGCCCCCGGCCACGTACAATTTTTTTAGGTCCTCCCGGGAGGGAGAGGAGACCGGGCCGGCGGTGCTGTGCCCCGAGGGGCGGCCCCGCCCTCTGGCGACTCCGGGGAGTTTCTCTCACGCCCGAGCCCCCGCGCCCTGCCTGCCCTTGTTCCCGCCGCCGGCGGAGAAAGGTTTTGCGAGTCCCCCTTGCCCGCTGCCGCGTCCGGGCCCGGCCGGGACGCGATCGGTCCTCCGGGCGGTCGGCGGGACGCCCTCGCCGGCCCTCGATCCCGATCGGTCCCGCTGATGTCCTCGCCGGTTGTCGGGAGCCACCTGGCGGCCGCTTTTAGATCGTTTCCTCCTTGGGGAGCGGCGAGGGAGGCGACGTGGCCGGCGCGGCCGCGGGCGACTTCCAGGAGGCCGGTGGCGCTGTCGCGTTCGTGCCGGCGGCGCCGGGCTGTGGGTTGCTCTGCCCGTTTGCCGGAGATTGGACCTGTGGGACTAGTGAGGGAGCGGCTGCGGCGGCGCTGCTTGTGGGCCGCCCTGACGGGTCGACCAGCACTCTCCGGCGCCCCTCCGCCCTCGGGGCCGCCGCGGCGGTGACGGAGAAGGGAAAAACCTCGCGCCCGGGCGCCGTCCAGCGCGTGTCCGGGAGTCGGGCCTCCGCGGGCCCTCCCCGGCCCTTGGATGGTTCCCCAACCCCCGCCCTCCGCGTCGCGCTCCGGAGGTGCCCGCCGACTCGCGCGACGGCGTGGCGGGCGCGCGGGAGGCCTCCGCTGGCTCGCGCCCCCACCCACCCCCCGCGAGGTGGCTTCCTGGGATCCGACCCGTTCGTTCGTCGTAGGCGCGCGCCTCCGTGGAATTTTCAGTGGAGTCCCGGTCGATCCGGAGGCCTGAATCGAACGCTCCCCCGTCCGCCCCCTTTGGCCCTCGCGCGGGGGGACGGCCGGGATCTACCCGGCCCGGGCGCGTGCCCGCGTGTTTCCCCGGGACCCCGGACGGGACTCCCTCGCCGGGTTTATTTCGAGTCCCGTGCCGCAGGTCGGGACCGGGAGGGGCCCGTGCGGGGAGGCTGGGGGAGGAGGGCGAGGCGTTTGGGGAGGCGTGCACGCTTGGGTCCCGCCGTCGGACTCGGGTGTTTTGTTTTTCCCCCAAGCCCCGAGTCGAAGTCTGGGGACCGCGGGGAGCTCTCCCTACGCGAGTGCGCCGCCCTTGGCGGGATCGGGCAAGCCCGCGGTCCTCGGGGAAGCGCCGTTCGACGTAGGCGCCTCCGTGGATTTTTTTTCCAAGTCCCGATCCGGAAGCGCGTTCCGGTGCGTTCGCGCACGCCGGGCCGCGCGACGGGGAGGGCGTCAACGGCCCTCTCGCGCGTGTCCGCGGCCGCTTCCTCACAGGCCTCCGGGGGTCGACCAGATGGCCCGCCGCGCCCCCCCCCCCCCCCCCCCCCCCCCCCGCTCGGGGGTTTGATGGGATCCTGTGGGGTGGCCTGTGGCCGCGACTCCGTCCCAGGAGGCCCGCGTGGCCTTTGGACGGGACACCCGTCACCGGGGACCGTCGATGTTTAGCCCGAGGCGGGCGTTTTGTACCACGAGATGAGTGTGGATACGGTGTCCTCGGGTGACGGGAGGACGGGGGTGTGTGGGGGTCTGCCCGCGGGGCTTCTCCCTTCCCCGTCCGTCCCTGTGGCCGCACGAGATGAAGCCGTTACGCCTCGGGCCTGCGCGCGCCGGCTGATGTGTGTCTGGGGCCGTTGCCCTTGGAACGCCGTGTTCCGGAACCCCCCGGTATCGTTGAACCTCTTGACCGCTCGAGTGGTGTGCGCGCGTGGCACGCTTGGGGGGGGGGTTGGGCGGCGTCGCCTCGCGTCCCCGGCGCCGCCCCGCGTGCTTTCGCGCGGCCGGCCGCCGCCGCCCCCTCGGCTCTATGGCGTCGGAGACGGCTTTTCCCCTAGCCCGGGGGCCGTCGTTCGCCTCTTGCCGCGAGGAGGGATGGTTGCCTTCGGGGGAGGGTTTTCTAAACCTGGTGAGGCTGAAGCGCAGGCCCCTCTCTCGCAGTCCTCGCCTCGTTTTCCCTCCGCGGCCGGCAGCTCGGTCGGTGCGGTGGCTTTTCCGGGCCTCCGTGCGTGTTTTTCTGATCGATGTGGTGACTTCGCGCTCTCCCGGGCCGGGCCTAAGCCGCGCCGGACGAGGGACGGACATTCCTGGTGAATGGGGCCGCTCTTCTCGCTCCGCCCGCGGGCCCCTCTCCTCTCCTTCCCCGCCTGGCTGGGCGGTGTGTGGGAAGGAAAAAGGGGTGCGGAACCCGGCCCGACCTCGCTCTTCCGCCTCCTTGCCCCTCGGGGCGACGGGTGGGGCGCGTGGTCTTGATGACGCAGCGGACACTCTCCGCCCGCCTTTCCTGGCTGTGTCCCGCGGGCGGCCCCTCCCCGCGGCGGGGAGGGGCGTCCCGCCGACGCGCCGCGCGATTCCGCCTGGGCGCGCGAGTGCGTTTCGCTTTGGTCCTCTGGTTGCTCCTGGAGCGCTCCGGGTCGTCGCTCAGGTGCCCGAGGCCGAGCAGGTGTTGTCGTCCCCCGTCCCCCGTGAGCCTTCCCCTCGGGGTCGCCCGCTGTGGCGGTGCTCTGTGGGGGGGCCGCGCTTGGGGGTGAGTCCAGCCGGTCAGGGGAGGCACGCCCGTGTCCCCCGCCCTCGCGTGAGGGGGGGGCCGGACCTCCGCCGTTGCCCGGGCGGCGTGGGCGCTCGCGAACGGGGCCGAGCCGGCGACGCCGGCCGCTGGCTGAACCGTGAGGTTTCCGTTGCTGCCGTCCTTCTTTCCTGGGCCGGATAGTCTTTCTTTGCGTCGTGCCCGGCGTTTCGACGCAACGCCGCGGGGCTCTCTTTAGCTTACTTTCTGGGTGAGGCCCCCGGTGAGGACGAGAGGGCGATGCCTGAGGCAGCACGGGCTCGCTCCTCTGGTGAACCCGGCCCCGTCCTCGAGCGCTCGCGTTGCCGCCGTTGCTTTCCCCTGTGCCGTTGGGCCCTTCCCTCGGGCGCGCGCCCCCTGCCGTCCCTCGGAACCGTGCGCCTCCGCGGGCCCGACCGGGGTGGCTTCCGATGGGGCGGGGACGATGCGCCCTCGGCGAGAAAGCCTTCTCTAGCGATCCGAGAGGGTGCCTTGGGGTACCGAAGCCCCCAGCCGTCGCCCCTCCTCGAGCGCGATCGGTAGCTCGTACCGCGGCGTTCGTCGGGTACGGCCCCCCCCCGCGTGGGGCGGGGGGCCTGGAGGACGCCGCTTCCTTTTCTCGGCCTCTACCGCGGCCCGCGCCTCCCCCCCTCCGAGACGGGGGAGGATCCCGCCGGGCCGGGCCGGCGTTTCCGGCGCGTGTCCGGGGGGCCGCGGCGTGCGTGTGGGCGCGCCGCGTGCGCGTGTTCCTTGCGGCCGTGTGCCGAAGGGGGGGGGAGCGGCGCGGAGGCCCTTCCCCGTCCCCGGCGCGCGTCCGCTTCCGCGCTTCGAGCGGCTTCTCTGGCCCGCTTCCCGTCCCCGAGGGGGTTGCAGCCCGGCGGAAGCGCCTTGCCGCGGGCACGTCTCGTGGCCGGCTTGCCCTCGGGGGGGCGTTCCACTGGGGACGCGAGTCTCGACCCGGGTCGGACCCGGGCGGAAGGACGGAGAAAGGAGACGAGGGCGGCTTCCCCTCGCGGCTCGGTGCGCGCGCGGCCCGCGGTGGCGTGGCCGGGGCTGTGCAGCGGCGGGGGGCGTTGGAAGGCTTTTCCGAGGGTCTGGCGCCGCAGGAGGGGGCCGGCCGGCGTCCCGGGCGTCGCGGGGCCGCCCTGTGTGTCTGTGGCGGTGGGATCCCCGTGCGTTTTCCCGGCGGCCCGTCCGTGCCCCGGGGCCCCCCTCTCCTCGGAGGCCGACCTCGCCTCCCCCGGGCGCGCCCGCGCCCTCCCTCCGCGGGTCCCGCGTCTTGCGCGCCTCCCGCTCTCCCCGCCTCCCCTCCCCGCCGCCGCCGTCGGCCCTTCGTCCTCTCCCCGCGACGGGGGGGGGGCGGCGTCGGCGACCGCGCGCCCCCGAGAGACCGGGGCTTTTCGCCGAGCGGGTGTCGCCCCCTCGGCCCTCCCCCCCGACGCCGGGGGCGGGGGCCGGGCGGCGTCTCCGGGCGAAGTTTGCCCTTCGGGGGCCGGCGGGCCCGTCGGCGCGCCCCCGCCCGCTCGCGCGGCGTGTGGCGTCGTGCCGGCGTGTGCGCGGGGCCGGGGAGCGCGAGGGAAGGGGGAAGAACCGTGTTCTTCCCGGCGGGGTCGTGGCCGCGGCGGCGCCGCGGGGGCCCTCTCGCGAGGCTGGGGTTAGGGCGGCGTTTTCTCGACGGGGGAGGTGTGCCGGTCGTCGTCTTCTCGGGGTTGCCGCGGGACCGCCCCTGGGCTCGGTGGCCTCCGGCGGTGAGACCCCGCGTGTGTCCCGGCGAAGACGGACCCGGGCTCGCCTCTCCCCGGGAGGGGAAAGCCTCCGTTTTCTTCCTCTGCTTGGCCGAGCCCGCCGTCCCCGCCCGCCGCCTCGCGGTCCGGGCCCCCGGCGGCGCCGCCGCCGCCGCCTTCCCCGGCGCCGCGCGTGCCTCGCCGCCTCGGGCGGTCGTCACGCCTTCTCCGCCCGCCGTCCCGCCTCGCCGACCCGTTGTCGGGGACCCGCGCCCCTCGGTCGCGCATCGCCTCCCCGGGGCC
>NW_028269957.1:22500-40374 GCF_054644295.1 Miniopterus natalensis
CCAGATCGCTGCTCCACCGCTGAGCCCCGCCCGCCCGGCCGGTTGACCTAAGACTTGGGCCCTGGACCCGAGCCCCTCAGCCGCGCCCCGCCCGCGGCCTCGCGCCCCTTCATCCCCACCCCCACCCCGTGATTCTCTAACGGTGGAGGGAGGGAGCTTTCCAGGCTTGGCCAACGGAGGGGGCTCTTTGCGCCCCGGACAGACCGGGGCCGGCCAGCTCCTCCAACACCCTCCCTTCCCGTGGTTCGCGGGGCTGCGGCCTCAGTAAGGGTGGGGCAGTCGAAGAAGCCCGAGGCGAGGTCGGAGGCTCTGACTTTACCCGACAGCTTTCTGCATTTGAAAGGAGCTATTTACTGAGTGAGGCCGGTCACAGTGAATCGCCCGGTCCTCCCCGCCCCCACGACACCACCGCCACCTTGCCGGTTCCCCGCCCACCCACGGGCCCCTCCGGCTGGGGAACCGCAGGGTAGGGGTTTCATCCTCGGTCCTGAACCGGGGCCTCTGGGCCGCAGGAAAATCAATCGGGCAGGGCGAGAGCCGGGTGGCTGGCTATCTCAGGCCAAGCGGCCGAGGCGGCGAGGTGTTTGTGGAGGACAAGAGATGTGCTCTGGGACCGCCCTCCCCTCTGCCTCTCTGGTTGAGAAGTAGGCCCGGGGAGACGGCGGTGGGGCGGAGGGGAGCGGAGGGGACTCGGACCATGGGACTAGAGAGTCCCCGCCGGCCTGCCTGCCCGCTTGCCTCCCCTGGCGCCGGCTGGGCGCTCCTCGCTCCTGTCACTCAGTTCGATCTGGAAACCTCTCTCCTCACTACTGAGGTGTGTCCACGTGAGAAACATGCCTATGCACAGAGCGTTGCGGTGACTTGCCTTGAGCAGCGCCCCCCCACACACCCCCCACACACCCCCCACCCCCCACCCCCGGTCGCCCACTGCCGCCTGGAAGCGGAATCCCAAAAGGTTCAGATCCTGCTCCGGAGAGGAGCAGTTTGGCCCCTTATTTCATAGGTGACGATGAACACAGGAGACACACCTGTCCCCTCAGTGGATGTTGCTTGCCTTGGGCCCTGGCCACACGAGGGTTTCTCTGGCCTTGGGAGGGCTGCACGCCCCTCCTTTCTGCTCTGATGCGGACTCCTCTGGGGAACAAGGGGTGCGTGTTCCCAGAGCCCAGAGCCAGTCGAACAGCATTGGGTGTGGGGAGCCGCTGTGGCCCCAGGCACAGAGGAGCTGCCTCGGTGAGCTGCTGATGTGCGTGTAGGACGCGGCCCCTCTCTGTTCCCGGCTTGAGCCCAGAGCCCAGTCCACAGCATTGGGGAATCATCGACCTGTGGGCCCTGAAGGGGAAGCGTTTCTAGGAGATGGGGGTCCCGTCACCTCCGCGCATCGAGGGTTGGATGAGTTTCCAAACCATCCCGCCGAGGGGGACGTTAGCATCGAAGCCCTCCCTTTGAGAGCTGAGGTCCTCTTCAAGTCCATGTTCTCCGCTCTCGAAGCGTCCACGCCTGTGGCCTGTGCCGTGTGCCCCTTCACCCACGTCCTGGTAGGATAAGTAGAGGGAATGATGCAGATGAAGCAGGTGTCGCGCCCCCCCCCCAAAAAAAAAAAAAAAAGAAGGAAAAAGATCAGTAATAGCAGATTCACACATTGGAGGGTACTTGACCAGAAAGTTAAGAGCCATGATCCGTTTTGCTACCTGAGGCGATCACTTGGCTCATCTTTCTCCACCTGAGACTTTCAGAAGCTGCTCTGGTCCCTGTAGCCGCGATGCTGGGAGGATGGCACGTTAGAAGCTGGAATGCCGTCTGGGGATCGTGTTTGCTGCCTCAAAGTTTTACATGCTTTCCTTTTCTTTTATTTATTTATTTTTTTACTATATCTCTTGATTTCAGAGACAAGAAGGGAGCAGGGAGGGTGGGGAGAGAGAGAGAGAGAGAGAGAGAGAGAGAGAGAGAGAGAGAGAGAGAGAGAGAGAGAGAGAGAAAGAGGAGGGGGGCATCTTAAGACTTGGGGGATGGGGTGGGGTGGGCTGGGAGGAAGTGTTACAGAAATAGATGTGTGTATTAGACTTGAAATAAGGAACTCCATTTTGTGTGACCGACTGTCACTGGGATGCCTGCGTGTGATGATAAGATGAACACTTTGTAGCCCGGGGCTCCCGCGCCCGTAGCTCTGCGTGTTTAGCGGGAGCACCCCGCCAGCGGTTACTCTGTGGGGATTCATCTCGTGCTCTGTGAATAGTGTACGGTTTCCAGGGACGGCTGTATTGAAATGTAATTCACGGACCGTGGAGCCCGTTCCTCCGAGTGGACAGCTCAGAGGACTGCGGTATAGTCCCGGCCTCGTGCATCTGCCGCTGCCACCTCCTTTCGGGACAGTTCTGTCACCTCAGAAAGAAGCCCCGTGCCCACCGACAGTTGCTCCCCGATGGTCGCCTCCCGTCCCAGCCCTGCAACCGCGGATCCGCTTTCTGTCCCCGTGCACTTGGCGAGTCTGCCTGTTTCGTGGAAATACGGTCGTACGCTAGTCAGCCTTTGGTTTCTGGTTCTTTCGCTTAACGTGTTCCTGGGTTCATCCGTGTTGTGACCGATGTGACATTTAGAGTGTGTTATCTTGAATGAATGACGAGAAAATCTAAAACTGAAATTTGATTTACATTTCCTGTAAAGAAAAAGAAAAAAATATCCCGGATTAGGAATTTGTTCCGCCTACACCTAAAAGCCATAGAAATGTGCCTTATAAAATCTTAACCAACAATCCTAAAGATGGCTCCTTATCCCCACGGGAAATGATCGCACGCGGCGGAGCCTCGCTATATTGGACTGTCCGTAATAAGGGACATGGACAGCAGGCCGAGATAGGCGGTTCTCAAGCCCTGGCTCGAGGCCTACGCTTATCATCGTCCATTGGCGCGCTTCTATCAGCCATACCTTCTTTCTTTCTCTTACAGATCCTTATAGTCTTGATCTCAAAAGATGTGTTTAGGGACCGTTGGGAAACGGGTTACTTTCCTTCTTACTCTTATTCTGCTCCTCACCATGGCGACGGGCACCCTGACTCTGACGCGGTGCCGACGGAGGACATACGCCCCACTCGTCGCGTGCTCTGATGATACCGAACATCGTTGAGGAAGTCTTCGTGATATCGTTTCCAACCTCACTACCCCCACATCTTGGTCCTAGAATCACACCGTCTGTATCCTGACAGGTCTATCCTGGAGCGATGGGAGCTCGACATAACCGAATCCCTTCAAATCGTCTAAAGGAAGTAGAGTTGCCCCATCGCCTGATACTGTGCCACTTGTGAATCCTACTCCTCCTCCAGCGCCAGAGCTTGCTGATTTGGTGGCTTTACCACAACCTCCTACTCGTACCCCTTCGGCACCGACCGCGACCCAGCCTTGACAACCTTCTGCTCCTCTTTACCCACTTTCACACCCGAACCCACCGCCACGACGGAGACGTTGCCGCAGATTCTATCCCGATCTTATCAACCCTTCGTGGTACGCTAGGTTTGCTTGATTAGATGCGACGGCTTACCCACAACCTATTTGTTCTGCTTTCTCGGGTGGAGCGATGGGAATCGCTCAAGGAACCCTGGATGGTGTTCAAAGCCTTTCTGAATATGGACCGGGTCAGGCTGCAACGGATTGGATTTCTAGACCGAAAGGTTCTAGAACGATAGCCCGACGAGCAATGGATGCAGAAGATAGAGATCCACCTCAGAGACTCCCCTTGTCCACACCAACAGAATTTCTTACTCAACTTTGTTTAGGGAGCCTGGGAGCTCCCGAATCAACCCCAGAACGGCACTTCCGCCCGGCCACGACCCCACGAGAAAACACGCGTTTCACAACAACTTCGCTTACGATGACCGCCCTTTCCCCAACGTTTTCGTTCTCGCGTCGGGAAACTCCTACCACGCGACGCAGCCTCCTTTGCGATGGCGTCTCTCTCCCTGACCGTATCTATAGCTAAGTCTATGAAGGTCAACAGGCTGACACGTGACTTAAATGTCTTCGTGTCAGAAACGGCCACGGACCAGGCAAAAATGATGAGGTTAGTCTCATCGTCCTTCGATTCGGTGAACGCGCTGGCCCGCGCGGACTCAACGACAAGTCGGATGATGATCTGAAGCGACGAAACAACAGGATGAGGCTGTCCGAAAGCTTCACGTGGACCCAGGGGACCTCGATATTCCATTCCAAATGGATCCGCTCAAATGCCGATGCATCACGATTCAAGACCGTTTGACTCAGGCCCGCAGAGACACGCTTCGTCGAATGCAGCGAGGTTCCGGATTTCATCCCTCGTGGAGCGACGCTACTGCGAGAGTTGACTTCTCTGAACCTGTTGCTTGTGCCGTGGCAGACTGCGAACTATCTATTCTCACGGCTATCGGCGGAGAAGATCTCCTAGCCCACTCCGCTGCGGACATCCCTACCGAGATAGGGGAAGATCATGTCTTACCTGTAGGTGATCTTTTGTTCGTGGACCCCTGCTTCTTCCAGAGATCAGATCTTCTCGAATCCTCACCCGCTGTCTCTGTTGCTCATCATGCGCTTGATGCAGACTCTTTTCCCGTTCCTTGACTCCCACATCAGCCTAGACCCGCTTTCTGCTCTTTAGGAAGACATCTGTTTCTCTAACGTTTCCTACTTTGACCCTAAGACCTTCTCGGATGTCAACGTTCGAGGCGTGAATCGTGACTCCCTCCTTACGAATGCTAGGAACGTTTCTATAAGTCGCGTCACACGTGATACTACTTAGACAGAACCTTCAACTGTCTTTTGGCATCCTTCTATGCCCCTTGTCCCTACCCTTACTACCAAGCGTCCTACCGCCCCGCCTACCCTTAACGAATCTTTTACTAGGCGAGCACAGCTTGAGGGTCTCACCGAGAAGACGCTTCAACAACTCAAGAAGCCGATAGACGAACTACATCGCATCACATCGTCTACGGACCGAATGCTGGAACCATCGCGACCGAGGAGGCCGTCGGGAAGCGACACACCGCCCGCCGTCTCGGAGGTACCCTCCTCTCGCTTTGGAGGATCGTACCTTGCGCTCCCAACTGGAACGCGAGGAACCCCGTGACCCTCATTCAACATGCACTTTCTTCTGTACAAAACGCTTGGACCCTGGTTAAGGAAATGGCTCTCGGTTTGGCTGGTTTCTTTTTGCTTTGTCTCTTTCTTAAGATGAGTTCTACTCTTCTTCCCCGGAAGGAGAAACCTTTTTAGTCTGATTCCCTTGGACTAAATCCGCGGGACTCGCCGGGTGGACTGCTCTAGAAATACAGGTGTGAAGATAAGTTGGATGCGTGTATTAGACTTGAAATAAGGAACTCCATTTTCTGTGACCGAGTGTCACTAGGATGCCCGCGTGCCACGATAAGAGGAACACTTTGTAGCCCCGGCCTCCGACCGGGCCCCCGCGCTCTGTAGGACCCCGATAAGACACACTGAAGACGCACCACACCCTTCAACTCGACTGTTAAAAGCAGGAGCTTTTCGGCCACATCCTTGGACGCTTGTCTGCCCTCTCCACAGACTTCGTCTCCAGCTCCGGGAAAGCTGACCCTTGCCTCGCTCGGCCCTGCGTCTCTCCGCGAGAGCTTCCGGACGACCGCAGTGAGTGACCGACGCCGTCGCGGCCGCATCCCCAAACCTCGTGTGTGTGAGTGTGTGTGTGTGTGTGTGTGTGTGTGTGTGTGTGTGTGTGTGTGTCTTTCGGAGGATCCTCCGGGTGGCCCTGCCGGTGCCGAGAACCATCGGGAGCTGGTCAATAAACCCTGTGTGCTTTGCTTTATGTGCGTCTCTGTCTCCCTTCTTGAACTTGAGTCATTGGCTCGGTCTCATTGAACCAAAGCGCCTCTCGCCCCTCACGGCGGTATATCCACGTATCGGGAGTTAGACCACCTGCGTATACGTCTCCAGAGAAACTGGGACGGGAAGAAAAGCAGGAGGGGTGGGAAGGGAAGAACAGAGATACTCCTTTATGATTTGGACGTCGGAAGTTGGGGCCATCCGTTTGAGCATTTAAAAAAAAAAAAAAAAAAAAAAAAGCACGCGAAAACAGGCAAAGCATTTTATAAAGATGAAGAGCATCGACTCTTCGCCGGCATCGCGTGGAACTGTTTGGAGTCCTAAACTGACAAGTGGCTCACACTGATTTCACCTAACCAAAGAGTTACCCGGGAGAGGGTTTCTGATTTTGAACTTCCTTTTCTGGTGGAGGACAAATCCTGAGGGGGGGGGGGGGGGGGGGGCTGTTTACTTGAGCAAAATACGTTTGATTTTGGTTCCATACACTGAAGAGCCCTTCTTTAAAATCCTCATCATTTTTTCGAGGTCCACTCCACATTCGTCGTCTGGGAAAACCTGAAAGCTGGAAAATGCCGCTTGTTTCATGCGGGTGATTGGAAGTGGAGGTGGAATCTTTTGGAGGGACGGAGCTGCGGAGACATAGAAGCGCTAAGATAGCTGTCACGTGGAATATTTTATTTTTTATTTTTTAAAATAGATCGTGGTTGATTTCAGAGAGAGGAAAGGAGAGGGAGAGAGCGAGATAGAGACATCGCTGATGAGAGAGTCACGGACCCGCTGCCTAGCCCGCAACCCGGGCGTGTGCCCTGACCGAGAATCGAACCCTGATCGCCCGGATCCTAGGTCGACACTCAACCGCTGAGCCACGCCCGGCCGGGCACATGGAATATTTTAAAAGAAAGACAAGCACCGAAGAGCGAGCCGAGCCATGGCGTGGTGGTTTAGGTCTGTGCAACAGAGACGGAAGGAGGCCTGGTCGCCTTAGACCTTGTCTCTCGCGTGGACTACGTTCCCACCGCCTAGCCTATCCGTCTCGTGGGCGAAAGGGAACGAACCCTGACCCTTCACCCTGGGAGGCTCCTTGGCATGTTCCGGGATGACCGAGAAGCCTCCCTTTTTTCTTTGTTTCGGCATTTTTCTCTGGAGCGCGTTTGGAAAGATTTTGCAAGAGTCTCTTGGCGGCGCTCCAATGAGCGCCATGTTTCCTTCTTTTTATTCATTTATTTAATTTTTGCCTCATAGGTCACCGATGTCCCTTTCTCTCCCCGATGACCCACTCGGCCCCACCCCACTCCCGCGCCACGGTCCGTGTCCTTGGGTGGGTTGTGCCGACAGGCATATCAATGCTTTGGTTCCTCTCCCCCCCCCCCCCATCACCCTCCAACCCTTGGCTCCTTCTTTTTAAAATGGAATCTTTTTTTTTTTGGAATATATCTTCATTGATTTCAGAGAGAGGAAAGGAGAGGGAGGGAGAGAGGGATAGAGACATCGATGAGGAGAGAGTCATGGGCCCGCTGCCTAGCCCGCAACCCGGGCATGTGCCCTGACCGGGAATCGAACCCCGATCTCCTGGGTTCCAGATCGCTCGCTGCTCCACCGCTGAGCCCCGCCCGCCCGGCCGGTTGACCTAAGACTTGGGCCCTCGACTTGGGCCTCTCAGCCGCTCCCCGCCTCCCGCCCCTCCCCGCCCGGGGCCTCGCGCCCCTTCATCCCCACCCCCACCCCGTGATTCTCTAACGGTGGAGGGAGGGAGCTTTCCAGGCTTGGCCAACGGAGGGGGCTCTTTGCGCCCCGGACAGACCGGGGGCCGGCCAGCTCCTCCAACACCCTCCCTTCCCGTGGTTCGCGGGGCTGCGGCCTCAGTAAGGGTGGGGCAGTCGAAGAAGCCCGAGGCGAGGTCGGAGGCTCTGACTTTACCCGACAGCTTTCTGCATTTGAAAGGAGCTATTTACTGAGTGAGGCCGTTCACAAAGAATGGCCCGGTCCTTGGGTTGTGCCTACAGGCATATCAATTCTTTGGTTCCTCTCCCCCGCCCCCCCCCCCATCACCCTCCAACCCTTGGCTCCTTCTTTTTAAAATGGAATTTCTTTTCTTTTCTTTTCTTTTCTTTTCTTTTCTTTTCTTTTCTTTTCTTTTCTTTTCTTTTCTTTTCTTTTCTTTTCTTTTCTTTTCTCTTTTCTTTTCTTTTCTTTTCTTTTCTTTTCTTTTCTTTTTTTCTTTTCAAATATATCTTAATTGATTTCAGAGAGAGGAAAGGCGAGGGAGGGAGGGAGGGAGAGAGATAGAGACATCGATGAGGAGAGAGTCATGGGCCCGCTGCCTAGCCCGCAACCCGGGCATGTGCCCTGACCGGGAATCGAACCCCGACCTCCTGGGTTCCAGATCGCTGCTCCACCGCTGAGCCCCGCCCGCCCGGCCGGTTGACCTAAGACTTGGGCCCTGGACCCGAGCCCCTCAGCCGCGCCCCGCCCGCGGCCTCGCGCCCCTTCATCCCCACCCCCACCCCGTGATTCTCTAACGGTGGAGGGAGGGAGCTTTCCAGGCTTGGCCAACGGAGGGGGCTCTTTGCGCCCCGGACAGACCGGGGCCGGCCAGCTCCTCCAACACCCTCCCTTCCCGTGGTTCGCGGGGCTGCGGCCTCAGTAAGGGTGGGGCAGTCGAAGAAGCCCGAGGCGAGGTCGGAGGCTCTGACTTTACCCGACAGCTTTCTGCATTTGAAAGGAGCTATTTACTGAGTGAGGCCGGTCACAGTGAATCGCCCGGTCCTCCCCGCCCCCACGACACCACCGCCACCTTGCCGGTTCCCCGCCCACCCACGGGCCCCTCCGGCTGGGGAACCGCAGGGTAGGGGTTTCATCCTCGGTCCTGAACCGGGGCCTCTGGGCCGCAGGAAAATCAATCGGGCAGGGCGAGAGCCGGGTGGCTGGCTATCTCAGGCCAAGCGGCCGAGGCGGCGAGGTGTTTGTGGAGGACAAGAGATGTGCTCTGGGACCGCCCTCCCCTCTGCCTCTCTGGTTGAGAAGTAGGCCCGGGGAGACGGCGGTGGGGCGGAGGGGAGCGGAGGGGACTCGGACCATGGGACTAGAGAGTCCCCGCCGGCCTGCCTGCCCGCTTGCCTCCCCTGGCGCCGGCTGGGCGCTCCTCGCTCCTGTCACTCAGTTCGATCTGGAAACCTCTCTCCTCACTACTGAGGTGTGTCCACGTGAGAAACATGCCTATGCACAGAGCGTTGCGGTGACTGACTTGCCTTGAACAACAACCCCCCCCCCCGCCCCCGTCGCCCACTGCCGCCTGGAAGCAGAATCCCAAAGGGTTCAGATCCTGCTCCGGAGAGGAGCAGTTTAGCCCCTCATTTCATACGTGACGATGAACAGAGGAGACACACCTGTCCCCTCAGTGGATGTTGCTTGCCTTGGGCCCTGGCCACACGAAGGTTCCCCTGGCCTTGGGAGGGCTGCACGCCCCTCCTTTCTGCTCTGATGGGGACTCCTCTGGGGAACAAGGGGTGCGTGTAGGACGCGGCCCCTCTCTGTTCCCGGCCTGAGCCCAGAGCCCAGTCGACAGCATTGGGGAATTGTCAGGAACCAGCCTGAAAGACGAACAGATCTGAGTTCGAGTGGTGGGAATGAAAGAGACAATCGCAGTTATGGGATCGGGAGGGCTGCCCTCCGATGAGGTGCAGCCCCCAATGGCTTCAACGCCTTTCTTATAGAGTGAGTAACAAACAACCGGTAAGGAGGGGAGGGTGATACAGAGTAGTTCTTTCCAGGTTGCACAAACACACTTTCAGGGTCAACGTCCTGCCTCCTGCGTGAGCCCAGACCTGTGCCACTGATCTTCATTTCTTCGGCTCCCCACGGGAACCTGCGGGGAGGGTGGAGCCCCTGGCTCCAGGCCCTCGGGCCACGTGGGCCACGTCCAGACACGTCACCGGCTCCCAACGGCTCCCCCTTCTTTACTTTTTCACTGGAGCCAGTGGACTCCTGTCTGCAGCTCTGAGAGGCTTTGTGTTTCCGCTTGGACACAGACCGGGAATAAACATAGGAACATGAACACTCTGGCCAACAACATAATACCAGAATAGAATCGTGAAGGTAAACTATGTGTAGAGATCATATCAGAAAACTTGTCAAACAGTTCTTTTGCTAAGTCTGCGGGTGAGGTATCGAGAGGAGCAGCCTTCTATGGCATTTATATCAGCATGGAACGTCAATAGATACGTTGCCTTAACTCCATATCCCCGTAAGATGGTCTTTACCCTATCCCACCCCCATTCAGAGTGATTCTATGCTCTCTTAGTCTAGAAAGGGTATCTGACCAGTGGGATGGTGACACGTCCAGCCGGGCGCCCGATGGAGCACAAGGTCAGGGTATGGTGGACGCGGCCTCTTAGAGGTGCCTCAGGCGGGCGCTGCCACTTCCCGGCGTGCCAAGGAAGCACGTTTGCCGGAGTGCGCTCACGGCGTTGCGTCGGCCGCCGCGCCGAGGTATATCTCTTGGGCTCTGCCTGCAGCATACCAGCGTCCTTGCCTCTCGACTGGAAGCGTGACGAACGCAGGTTGGTGCGATGCCAACCAATCCGAGTTTGCATGAGCACTAGACACGCAGTTGGTGAGGTTACAGCGTACACACTTGATGGAGCAAGAATCAGCTAATTTCTTCATCCAAACCTTACCTAACAGTCATACGTAAGGAGGAGGAACACGGGCTAAACCTCCTTTAACAGAACGGCTCCCATTTGGATGAGTCTCACCTTTACGTCTCACTGCGGCAATGTCCGCGTTTGCTACTAACTTCCGTACATTAGGTTGAACTCGCCCGTGCTCCGTTGGCGGTAAGGTCTCCACAAATCCTCCAGGTGTTTCGATCAGTTCATCCACGGGGGGGGGGGGGCTGTCTCCGATGCCGCTCAGCTGCTGAGAAACCTTCTGCATCCGATTTTTAAAAATTAAGGGTCCATAAAGAGAGATGAAGTATTTTACTAGGAGAATGGCAGGTATATTCCCCCTTCTTTATTTTTGCAGTGTGAGCCTTTAAGGTCCCGTGGGCTCGCTCGATGATCCCCCGGCCCCGAGGATGATAAGGAATGCCTGGGATAGGAGTCATTTGGAAAGTTGCACGAAACTCTGTAAAAGTTTTGCTAGCGTAACGCAGGCCCATTGTCGGTTTTTAGAATTTTTGGAATGCCCGAGATGGCAAAACATGATAATACATGACAGATAACCCGTCTCGTGTTTTCCCCAGGATGCGCGCTTGCCACTAAAGATCCAGAATAAGTGGCCACTGTGACGTGCACAAATGACTGGCGACCGAATTCGGCTATAGGAGTAACATCCGTCTGCCAGATATGTCCTGGGAGCAATCCCCGTGGATTCACACCGTACTGAGGTGCGAGGGGCATGGGCTCGGGACAGTTTTGACGCTCCTTTCCTATTCGCCGGGCGGCTTCACGGGTCGTGTTCAATCGTTTTCTTAAACCCGAAGCATTTGGATGATGCGGAGCGTGTGAGGCTCGTGCTTGTTCAACAGAGGAAATGACTAAGGAAGCGCCACGAGTCAACATGTCTGCTTGCGCATTTCCTTCTGCGAAAGGTCCGAGGAGCACTGAGTGAGCTCCGATATGTCCCACAGAACAGGGTGAGGTTCGTGGCTCAATCCGTTGCCGTCAAGACAAGAGAGCGGCTGTGACTGTAGAGGGATCCCTGTCAGTCGGGGTAGCCGTCTCCAAACCTCGAAGGATAGATACAGTGTATTCAGAATCTGTGTACAAACTACATGGGACGTCTTGCAAGCGTTGACATCCTGCAATGACAGCTACTAACGCTACGGTCTGTGCAGAGGTTTCTCGAGTCTTCGATGGACGGCCCCGATTATTGACGACATAGCTGGCGATTCCAGACGTCGGCCCATCAGTCAACACTCAAAGAGCATCAGTCAGGGGTTCTCGAGAGATCATCTGTGGGAATATCACAGGGTTTTGAATGAATCGCTGTCGTCATTTCTCTGATGGATAACGGCAGTCGATCTGCCCACTGTCCTCTGCAAAAGCGATCTGCCGTAAAGTTTCATTTTGCCACCACCGCTGCGGCTGCACGGAAGCGCGAGGCACCGTAACAGCGGCAGGCTGTTTCCCAAAAAACTCTAGAGCTCTTTTTCTACCCTGCGATGTTCATGGGGCCACCGATGGGGCATAAGGTGTGATCACCATTTTTCCGGAGGAAGGTAAATGAACCCCTTCTAGTGGAGCTTCTTGCCAAGACAGCCCAGCGGGCGGAGAATGGGTAGGTAAGATGATGAGTTGCCAGGCTCTTGTGTCATCCATTCCGACGATAGCCTTCTCTGCCGTCTCTAGAGCCCGTTGTCCCTCCACGGTTAATTCTCGAGGTCAGGGTCGCCACGGAGTGTGTCAAAGAGTGCTTTTAATTCACCCGTGGTTAAGCCTAAAGAAGGCCTTAGCCAATTCACGTCCCTCAAAAGTTTTTTGGAAATCAACCAGGGTGGATAGACTGTCTGTTCCGAACTGAAATCTTTGTGGCCTTACTTTCCTTCCGCCCTTCGATCGGTTGCCCTGAGCGATGATAAGGCGTGGCCTGTTGAACCTTTTCGGGGGCTAGGACGAGGCCAGATCCATTTAGTTGAAGTGCTTAACTCTGAGTAAATCACTTCTAAGTTTTCTAGATCACGATGAGCCGCGAAAACATCATCCGTAGAATGGATGACGTGGGCTTCCGGATGTATCTTTCGATTCTCTTTCGTGGCCGTAGCCGCAAATTTTGGACGCCGTGTGGGACTGTTCGCCACGCCCCGGGGCAAAACTCTCCAGCGATCTCTCCGCATCGGTTCCTTAAAATGGGCGGAAGGAACGCCGAAGGCAAATCTTTTACAATCTGCAGGGTAGAACGGGATGGTGAAACAGCAGTCTTTCACGTCGAATACTAGTCAACGGCATCCCGCGGGGACGGCCACCGGAGAGGGCAGACCTGGTGGGAAAGGCCCCATCGTTTCCGTAGTCTTATTTACGGCACTTAAATCCTGTCATAGCCTCCACTTTCCAGATTTTTTTCCCTTAATAACAAATATAGGTGTATTCCAAGGACTATTTAGATTCCTCCGTGTGCCCCTGAGCTGACTGTTCCTGCGCCAATTGCCGGGCTGCTTGAATTTTTTCCTCTGAGAGAGGCCACGGCCCCACCCAATACGGGAGTGTCAGGTGGCCGGGTGAGGCAGGAAGAGCAGTGACCTTCAGGACACACTGGAGTCACAGCTAAGACCTTGTTTTGTCAGTTGGCCTTGGCAGGGAATGGGCCGTTCTACCCCCTGGCCGTCTTGGCCCGGTCCCTGCCCCGCCCGGCATGTAACCCGGGTCTAACATACGATGAGCTAGCTGCCTTAGGATTGGGGCTAGACAAGAACACTCCCATATTTTTGAGAACATCTCGGCCCCACAGATGACGTGGCAGAAAAGGCAATACATAAGGTTGAAATGCACCGGGCTTTCCCCCCCGCATCTCGCCGTGTCAGAACCTGTGTACTTTGCAGCGCGGATGGATGGATGGATGGATGGATGGATGGATGGATGGATGGATGGAGTCTGTCCAATTCCTGGCGAAGAAGTCATGGCAGGTTGCACAGGCCACTGGGATGGCCAGTATCGCTGACTAATGACTGAAACATCAGCTCCTGTGTCTAGCAATCCATTCCGTTTCTTACCATCGCTCGGCAGTTCTCTTTCAGGTCTCTCGGACCCCACTGTTTGAATCCAGTGGGCTCTATCGGAAGGGCCAGGGCCATGATTTCCCCTCTCCTGTTGAGATACAACTCCTCCTGTCTTCCGAAAGGGCAATAATATCCATTGCGCGATTCTCACTTCAGGGGCGAATGTCACGCTATCGAGAGGAGCTATACGCATGACCTTTCGCTCCCCGGTATAGTCGGAGTCTAGGACGCCCGGAAAAACTTGAAGTCCCTTCCTTGTTCACCCGCTACGTCCTACTAAGAGGCCTACAGTGTCTCTTAGCAGAGGCCCATATACCCCCGTGGGTACGGCTCGGGGTCCCACCTCGGGTGTTAATACGTAGCGGGCGGCGGGACGGAGGTCCAGTCCTGCGCTTCCTAGCGCGGCTCGTTCCGTTTGGTCTCCGGTCATCCCTGGGGTGGGTAGACTGACACGGCCCCGATCGTTTGAGGGGGTCGAGGCTGCCCCCTCTCGTAGTTTCCCGACCGCCGTCAGGGTTTGCGGTCGATGTCCATCTTTGACCTGCACATGTGAGCCCGATGCTTTCCTCTTTTACATCTTGGGCACGATCCTGGTTGTCTCACTCGTTCGTTGCTGTTATTCCTATTTCTACCATCCTTACCGAAAGGCCCTGACTTGCCACGGCTGTAGCAGTTACCGCTTCCTTTTCCCTGACTTCTCTGTGGCTGTTCCGTGACTCCTCGAATAGTCGTTCCTTGCAGCGCTGCGGCTAATGTCAACCCCGGTATCTACGATGGTCCGATATCGGCACAGAGAACGTCCATAGTCCGATAGCGAACCCTTCTTTTTCCAAGGTCTAACAGCAGACTGACGTGCTGAATCTGCATTCCCCTGAGCCGGCCGTGTTACCGGCAACATTCCCGCCTCTCCGTCAGGCACTGAGCGGCTAACTGCCTGAAGCAATCTGGAAACAAAGTCTTGGTGAGGCTCATCAGGTCCCTGCCTTATTGGGGCTAGTTCTTCTGATTTCCTGCCAGGTGTAGGCCATGGACGCCAGGCCTTAGAGGCCAGTGCCTTCCTTGGAGGAGAAGCGTCATTGGTCCAGTGAGGCCCTTCTCCTAGTAACATCTCATCAGTGATGGGAATATGGTGTGTTGCCCTGTTTCTGTTTGCAGCCTCATGACAACGATCCTAAAATTCCGATTTCCGTAATAAATTGTCTCCTCCTGTGAAACATGCTTTAGCTAGAGATCTCCAATCGTTAGGAGTTAGTTAAAGCGTCAGTAGCGATGTTTTCTAGGATGGTCAAAGTCTACGGAGCAGCGGGCCCCTATCGAGCTGTAGCCTGTTTTAGCTCCTTTCACATTTGGAATGACAAAGGGGTGTCATATCTTTGCACCTGATTAGGATGATTAGGGTTTGGCTGCTCAGAGACCGGAAAGATGGCCAGCCCAGAATTCCACACCTCCTCTCCGCTCTCTTGCGCTTTCAAGAGCGTTCTTGGCAGCGGAGATAGGGTATCCTTGATCTGTTTTTCCATACGTGGATCATTGACATTATTTTCCCTGTCATCGTTATTCAATTTGGAATTATCCCGATCGTCTCCTTTCCGTGGAGAGGCAGGCGAAGCGGAAGGGAAAGTTGGCTTTTGTTCAGAAGCGTGTCACGATCGCACCAATCTCGTCAAACTGCCCGACAATCTCTGGAGTTACTTCCTCACTTGTATCGGTCATAGCTGGATAGAGACGATCGTCATGATTGTTAACGAGCAGCTGCGTCATCTAGTTCGGCCTGCTCTTCTGGCGGGAGCTCCTCGGCATCCCCTTCGAGATCCTTACCCCCCCCGCCCCCCCCCCCCGTACATTCTCTCCTCCATCCCATTTTTCCTCTGCTATAGGAGCCTCCTCTTTTTGTTCTGTACTCCCTGTTTTACGTTCAGACTCATGACTAGGATCAAGGGAATCACGGACTAGGCTCCAGAAAGAGAATGTATCCGTGGGCACTTTTTCTGGCCCATATGCATGAGACCAATCTCGTCATTTCCCCCCCCACCTTTTGCCATGTTTTTACATTGACCAGGTGCCGCCCCCCCCCCCCCCCCGAAGATCAGCAATAGCCGATTCATACACTGGAGGACCAGGAAGTTAAGAGCCATGATCCGTTTTGCTACCTGAGACGATCACTCGGCTCATCTTTCTCCACCTGATACCAGAAGCTGCTGTGATCCCTGTAGCTGCGATGGTAGGAGGATGGCACATTAGAAGCCGGAATGCTGTCCGGGGATCCTGTTTGCTACCTTATAGTTTTAGATGTTTTACATGCTTTTTTTTTTTTTTTTTTTACTATATCTCTCTTGATTTAAGAGACAGGGAGGAGGAGGAAGGGAGGGAGGGGGAGAGACAGACAGACAGACAGACAGACAGACAGACAGACAGACAGAGAGGTTGAGGCATCTTAAGACTTGGGGGTGTGGTGGGGTGCGGTGGGGAGGGAGGAAGAAAGGCAGGAGGGGTGGAAAGGGAGGAACAGACATACTCCTTTATGATTTGAACGTTGGAAGTTTGGACCATCCGTTTGAGCACGTGCGCATTTAACCAAAATAATAAATAAATAAAATAGTACACAGAAACAGGCAAACATTTTATAAAGATGAAAAGCATCTACTCTTCACCGGCATTGGGTGGAACTGTTTGGAGTCCTAAACTGACAAGTTGCTAACACTGATTTCACCTAACCAAAGAGTTACCCAGGAGAGGGTTTTTATTTTCGAACTTTCTTTTCTGGTGGAGGACAAATCCTGGGTAAATAAATAAATAAATAAATAAATAAATAAATAAATCTGTTGACTTGAGCAAAATACGTTCGATTATGGTTCCTTACACTGAAGAGCCCTTCTTAAAAATCCTCATTTCTTTTCCAAGCCCTGTCCACATCGACGTCCGGGAAAACCTGAGACCTGGAAAATGCCGCTTGTTTCCTGCGGGTGATTGGAAGGGGAGGTGGAATCTTTTGGAGCTGCGGACAAAGAGAAGGGCTAAGATGGCTGTCACGCGGAACAGTTTAAAAGAAAGAGAACCACTGAAAAGCGAGCCGAGCCATAAGCATGGTGTTTTAGGTCCGTCCAACAGAGACGGAAGGAGGCCTGGTCGCTTTAGACCTTGTCTCTCGCGTGGACTACGTTCCCACCGCCTAGCCTATCCGTCTCGTGGGCGAAAGGGAACGAACCCTGACCCTTCACCCCGGGAGGCTCCGGGGTGACCGAGAAGCCTTCCTTTTTTTCCTTGTTTCGGCATTTTTCTCTGGAGTGTGTTGGGAAAGGGTTCGTAAGAGCGCCGTGTTTCCTTCTTTTTATTTATTTAATTTTTGCTTCATAGGTCACCGATGTCCCTTTGCCTCCCCGATGACCCACTCGGCCCCGTCCCACTCCCCGCCACGGTCCGTGTCCTTGGGTGGGTTGTGCCGACAGGCATATCAATGCTTTGGTTCCTCTCTCCTCGTCCACCCACCCCTCCACCCACCGTCCTCCAACCCTTGGCTCCTTCTTTTTAAAATGGAATCTTTTTTTTTTTTTTTGGAATATATCTTGATTGATTTCAGAGAGAGGAAAGGCGAGGGAGGGAGAGAGATAGAGACATCGATGAGGAGAGAGTCATGGGCCCGCTGCCTAGCCCGCAACCCGGGCATGTGCCCTGACCGGGAATCGAACCCCGATCTCCTGGGTTCGAGATCGCTCGCTGCTCCACCGCTGAGCCCCGCCCGGCCGGTTGACCTAAGACTTGGGCCCTGGACTCGGGCCCCTCAGCGGCTCCCCGCCTCCCGCCCCGCCCCGTCCCGCTCGGACCCGGCCTCGCGCCCCTTGATCCCCACCCCCACCCCATGATTCTCTAACGGTGGAGGGAGGGAGCTTTCCAGGCTTGGCCAACGGACAGACCGGGGCCGGCCAGCTCCTCCAACACCCTCCCTTCCCGTGGTTCGCGGGGCTGCGGCCTCAGTAAGGGTGGGGCAGTCGAAGAAGCCCGAGGCGAGGTCGGAGGCTCTGACTTTACCCGACAGCTTTCTGCATTTGAAAGGAGCTATTTACTGAGTGAGGCCGGTCACAATGAATCGCCCGGTCCTCCCCGCCCCTCCCCCCCCACCTGCCTGCCCCCCCCCCCCCCCCGGGCCCATCGGGTTGGGGAACCGGAGGGTAGGGGTTTCATCCTCAGCCCTGAACCGGGGCCTCTGGGCCGCAGGAAAATCAATCGGGCAGGGGGAGAGCCGGGTGGCTGGCTATCTCAGGCCAAGCGGCCGAGGGGGAGTAGTGTTTGTGGAGGACAAGAGATGTGCTCTGGGACCGCCCTCCCCTCTGCCTCTCT
>NW_028269958.1:0-39616 GCF_054644295.1 Miniopterus natalensis
GGAAGCTAAGCAGGGTCGGGCCTGGTTAGTACTTGGATGGGAGACCGCCTGGGAATACCGGGTGCCGTAGGCTTTTTCTTTGGCCCTCTCTCTCCTTTTCCTTCCTTGCTCTCTTTCCTTTCTCGGCCGCCCCGTGCCGGGCGGCCCCGCCGAGCCCCAGCGCGCCCGCGCCCGGGGCCCGCTGCGCGCTCCAGGCCGCCCCGGCCTGTCCTGCCCGCCAGATGTTTCCACGGCCCCCGGGGCGGGGCCCCGGGACCCGCCGCCCGCCGAGCGGAAGGCGACCGCTCCCCTCCCCCCGCCGCAAGCGCCCCGACGCCGCCGGCCCCAAGCCTCCCAGCCCCGGCCGTCTCCCGCCCTTGCCAGAGACCCCCGTGGGCTGTCCCAGGAGCAGGCGGCCCCGGCGCGTTTCGTGCGCCTGGAGAAGGCGTCTGGGAGGGGCGGGGCGTGCGAGGCGACGTCCGGTGGCATCCTCTGGGAACCCGGCTCCCGGATGGGAGCCCCGGCCCCACCATCACTGAAGGGCGCCTCCCGGGATCCACAGGGCACGCCCAGACGGCGTGGCGCCCCGTCGGACGGCGCTATGCCGGGGAAGACCGCAGAGTCCCCCTTGGGGGACCCGGTGCCCCGAAAGGCGGGGAACGGCGCGATCCCGCAAGCCGCCTACAGGGGAGGCACCCGGCCGGGGGCCCAGGCAACGCCGCGCCCCCCCCACCCCCCACCCCCCCCATCCCGAGGCGGCTTGCGGGGGGCCCGGGAGGCCGGGGGCGGTCCCCGCCCTCCGCCACCCGCAAGGGGGCCGCGTCCGGAGCGTGGTGGGGAGGGCACCCCCTTGGGCGCCCCCCAGGGCGTCCCTCCCGCAAAAGCGCTGTGGTTCCCCTACCCCCCCGCCCCCCCCCCCGCACCGTCCCTGGGCTCGGGAAGGAAGCGCGCGCCGCCCCGGCAGGGCCCCGCACGGCAGCGGTCTCCGGGGGCCCGGGGCGGCGCGCGGCAGGCGGCGCGGGCGCAGCCGGGGCGTGCGGGGGTCCGGGGGCCGCGGAGGGGAGCAGGCGCGGGCTCTTGGGGCGCCGGGAGGCCGCCTCCAGCGTCTACGGCCATACCACCCTGAACGCGCCCGATCTCGTCTGATCTCGGAAGCTAAGCAGGGTCGGGCCTGGTTAGTACTTGGATGGGAGACCGCCTGGGAATACCGGGTGCCGTAGGCTTTTTCTTTGGCCCTCTCTCTCCTTTTCCTTCCTTGCTCTCTTTCCTTTCTCGGCCGCCCCCCTGCCGGGCGGACCGCCGAGCCCCAGCACGCCCGCGCCCGGGACCCGCTGCGCGCTCCAAGCCGCCCCGGCCTGTCCTGCCCGCCAGATGTTTCCACCGCCCCCGGGGCGGGGCCCCGGGCCCCGCCGCCCGCCGCCCGCCCAGCGCAAACGCGGCCCGCTCCGCTACCCACGGACGCCGCCGGCCCCAAGCCTCCCAGCCCCAGCCGTCTCCCGCCCTTGGCAGAGACCCCCCGTGGGCTGTCCCAGGAGCAGGCGGCTCCGGGCGCGTTTGGTGCGCCTGGAGAAGGTGTCTGGGAGGGGGCGGGAGGGGCGGGGCGTGCGAGGCGACGTCCGGTGGCAATCCTCTGGGAACCCGGCTCCCGGATGGGAGCCCCGGCCCCACCATCACTGAAGGGCGCCTCCCGGGATCCACAGGGCACGCCGAGACGGCGTGGCGCCCCGTCGGACCGCGCTATGCCGGGGAAGACCGCAGAGTCCCCCTTGGGGGACCCGGTGCCCCGAAAGGCGGGGAACGGCGCGATCCCCGCAAGCCGCCCACAGGGGAGGCACCCGGCAGGGGGCCCAGGCAACGCCGCGCCCCCCGCACCTCCCACCCCCCCATCCCGAGGCGGCTTGCGGGTGGCCCGGGAGTCCGGGGGCGGTCACCGCCCCTCCGCCACCCGCAAGGGGGCCGCGTCCGGAGCGGGTGGGGAGGGCACCCCCTTGGGCGCCCCCCAGGGCGTCCCTCCCGCAAAAGCGCTGTCGTCGTCGTCGTCCCCCCCCCCCCCCGCCCCCCGCACCGTCCCTGGGCTCGGGAAGGGAAGCGCGCGCCGCCCCGGCAGGGCCCCGCACCGCGGGGGTCTCCGGGGTCCCGGGGAGGCGCGCGGCAGGCGGCGGCGGGCGCAGCCGGGGCGTGCGGGGGCCCGGGGGCCGCGGAGGCGGAGGAGGCGCGGGCTCTTGGGGCGCCGGGAGGCCGCCTCCAGCGTCTACGGCCATACCACCCTGAACGCGCCCGATCTCGTCTGATCTCGGAAGCTAAGCAGGGTCGGGCCTGGTTAGTACTTGGATGGGAGACCGCCTGGGAATACCGGGTGCCGTAGGCTTTTTCTTTGGCCCTCTCTCTCCTTTTCCTTCCTTGCTCTCTTTCCTTTCTCGGCCGCCCCGTGCCGGGCGGCCCGACCGAGCGCCAGCGCGCCCGCGCCCGGGACCCGCTGCGCGCTCAGGCCGCCCCGGCCTGTCCTGCCCGCCAGATGTTTCCACGGCCCCCGGGGCAGGGCCCCGGGACCCGCCGCCCGCCGAGCCGAAGGCGACCGCTCCCCTCCCCCCCGCCGCAAGCGCCCCGACGCCGCCGGCCCCAAGCCTCCCAGCCCCGGCCGTCTCCCGCCCTTGCCAGAGACCCCCGTGGGCTGTCCCAGGAGCAGGCGGCCCCCGGCGCGTTTCGTGCGCCTGGAGAAGGCGTCTGGGAGGGGCGGGGCGTGCGAGGCGACGTCCGGTGGCATCCTCTGGGAACCCGGCTCCCGGATGGGAGCCCCGGCCCCACCATCACTGAAGGGCGCCTCCCGGGATCCACAGGGCACGCCCAGACGGCGTGGCGCCCCGTCGGACCGCGCTATGCCGGGGAAGACCGCAGAGTCCCCCTTGGGGGACCCGGTGCCCCGAAAGGCGGGGAACGGCGCGATCCCGCAAGCCGCCTACAGGGGAGGCACCCGGCCGGGGGCCCAGGCAACGCCGCGCCCCCCCCACCCCCCACCCCCCCCCCCCATCCCGAGGCGGCTTGCGGGGGGCCCGGGAGGCCGGGGGCGGTCCCCGCCCTCCGCCACCCGCAAGGGGGCCGCGTCCGGAGCGGGTGGGGAGGGCACCCCCTTGGGCGCCCCCCAGGGCGTCCCTCCCGCAAAAGCGCTGTGGTTCCCCTACCCCCCCGCCCCCCCCCCCCCGCACCGTCCCTGGGCTCGGGAAGGGAAGCGCGCGCCGCCCCGGCAGGGCCCCGCACGGCAGCGGTCTCCGGGGGCCCGGGGCGGCGCGCGGCAGGCGGCGCGGGCGCAGCCGGGGCGTGCGGGGGTCCGGGGGCCGCGGAGGGGAGCAGGCGCGGGCTCTTGGGGCGCCGGGAGGCCGCCTCCAGCGTCTACGGCCATACCACCCTGAACGCGCCCGATCTCGTCTGATCTCGGAAGCTAAGCAGGGTCGGGCCTGGTTAGTACTTGGATGGGAGACCGCCTGGGAATACCGGGTGCCATAGGCTTTTTCTTTGGCCCTCTCTCTCCTTTTCCTTCCTTGCTCTCTTTCCTTTCTCGGCCGCCCCCTGCCGGGCGGACCGCCGAGCCCCAGCACGCCCGCGCCCGGGACCCGCTGCGCGCTCCAAGCCGCCCCGGCCTGTCCTGCCCGCCAGATGTTTCCACGGCCCCCGGGGCGGGGCCCCGGGCCCCGCCGCCCGCCGCCCGCCCAGCGCAACGCGGCCGCTCCGCTACCCACGACGCCGCCGGCCCCAAGCCTCCCAGCCCCAGCCGTCTCCCGCCCTTGGCAGAGACCCCCGTGGGCTGTCCCAGGAGCAGGCGGCCCGGGCGCGTTTGGTGCGCCTGGAGAAGGTGTCTGGGAGGGGCGGGAGGGGCGGGGCGTGCGAGGCGACGCCCCGGTGGCATCCTCTGGGAACCCGGCTCCCGGATGGGAGCCCCGGCCCCACCATCACTGAAGGGCGCCTCCCGGGATCCACAGGGCACGCCGAGACGGCGTGGCGCCCCGTCGGACCGCGCTATGCCGGGGAAGACCGCAGAGTCCCCCTTGGGGGACCCGGTGCCCCGAAAGGCGGGGAACGGCGCGATCCCGCAAGCCGCCCACAGGGGAGGCACCCGGCAGGGGGCCCAGGCAACGCCGCGCCCCCCGCACCTCCCACCCCCCCATCCCGAGGCGGCTTGCGGGTGGCCCGGGAGTCCGGGGGCGGTCACCGCCCTCCGCCACCCGCAAGGGGGCCGCGTCCGGAGCGGGTGGGGAGGGCACCCCCTTGGGCGCCCCCCAGGGCGTCCCTCCCGCAAAAGCGCTGTCGTCGTCGTCGTCCCCCCCCCCCCCGCCCCCCGCACCGTCCCTGGGCTCGGAAGGGAAGCGCGCGCCGCCCCGGCAGGGCCCCGCACCGCGGGGGTCTCCGGGGTCCCGGGGAGGCGCGCGGCAGGCGGCGCGGGCGCAGCCGGGGCGTGCGGGGGCCCGGGGGCCGCGGAGGCGGAGGAGGCGCGGGCTCTTGGGGCGCCGGGAGGCCGCCTCCAGCGTCTACGGCCATACCACCCTGAACGCGCCCGATCTCGTCTGATCTCGGAAGCTAAGCAGGGTCGGGCCTGGTTAGTACTTGGATGGGAGACCGCCTGGGAATACCGGGTGCCGTAGGCTTTTTCTTTGGCCCTCTCTCTCCTTTTCCTTCCTTGCTCTCTTTCCTTTCTCGGCCGCCCCGTGCCGGGCGGCCCGCCGAGCGCCAGCGCGCCCGCGCCCGGGACCCGCTGCGCGCTCAGGCCGCCCCGGCCTGTCCTGCCCGCCAGATGTTTCCACGGCCCCCGGGGCAGGGCCCCGGGACCCGCCGCCCGCCGAGCCGAAGGCGACCGCTCCCCTCCCCCCGCCGCAAGCGCCCCGACGCCCGCCGGCCCCAAGCCTCCCAGCCCCGGCCGTCTCCCGCCCTTGCCAGAGACCCCCGTGGGCTGTCCCAGGAGCAGGCGGCCCCCGGCGCGTTTCGTGCGCCTGGAGAAGGCGTCTGGGAGGGGCGGGGCGTGCGAGGCGACGTCCGGTGGCATCCTCTGGGAACCCGGCTCCCGGATGGGAGCCCCGGCCCCACCATCACTGAAGGGCGCCTCCCGGGATCCACAGGGCACGCCCAGACGGCGTGGCGCCCCGTCGGACCGCGCTATGCCGGGGAAGACCGCAGAGTCCCCCTTGGGGGACCGGGTGCCCCGAAAGGCGGGGAACGGCGTGATCCCGCGCGCCGCCCGCCGCGGAGGCACCCGGCAGGGGGCCCAGGCAACGCCGCGCAACCCCCACCCCATCCCCCCGGCGGCTTGCGGGTGGCCCGGGAGGCCGGGGGCGGTCCCCGCCCTCCGCCACCCGCAAGGGGGCCGTGTCCGGAGCCGGTGGGGAGGGCACCCCCTAGGGCGCCCCCCAGGGCGTCCCTCCCGCAAAAGCGCTGTGGTCGTCGTCGTCCCGTCGTCCCCCCCCCCCCCGCCCCCCGCACCGTCCCTGGGCTCGGGAAGGGAAGCGCGCGCCGCCCCGGCAGGGCCCCGCACCGCGGGGGTCTCCGGGGTCCCGGGGAGGCGCGCGGCAGGCGGCGCGGGCGCAGCCGGGGCGTGCGGGGGCCCGGGGGCCGCGGAGGCGGAGGAGGCGCGGGCTCTTGGGGCGCCGGGAGGCCGCCTCCAGCGTCTACGGCCATACCACCCTGAACGCGCCCGATCTCGTCTGATCTCGGAAGCTAAGCAGGGTCGGGCCTGGTTAGTACTTGGATGGGAGACCGCCTGGGAATACCGGGTGCCGTAGGCTTTTTCTTTGGCCCTCTCTCTCCTTTTCCTTCCTTGCTCTCTTTCCTTTCTCGGCCGCCCCGTGCCGGGCGGCCCGCCGAGCCCCAGCGCGCCCGCGCCCGGGGCCCGCTGCGCGCTCCAGGCCGCCCCGGCCTGTCCTGCCCGCCAGATGTTTCCACGGCCCCCGGGGCGGGGCCCCGGGACCCGCCGCCCGCCGAGCGGAAGGCGACCGCTCCCCTCCCCCCGCCGCAAGCGCCCCGACGCCGCCGGCCCCAAGCCTCCCAGCCCCGGCCGTCTCCCGCCCTTGCCAGAGACCCCCGTGGGCTGTCCCAGGAGCAGGCGGCCCCGGCGCGTTTCGTGCGCCTGGAGAAGGCGTCTGGGAGGGACGGGGCGTGCGAGGCGACGTCCGGTGGCATCCTCTGGGAACCCGGCTCCCGGATGGGAGCCCCGGCCCCACCATCACTGAAGGGCGCCTCCCGGGATCCACAGGGCACGCCCAGACGGCGTGGCGCCCCGTCGGACGGCGCTATGCCGGGGAAGACCGCAGAGTCCCCCTTGGGGGACCCGGTGCCCCGAAAGGCGGGGAACGGCGCGATCCCGCAAGCCGCCTACAGGGGAGGCACCCGGCCGGGGGCCCAGGCAACGCCGCGCCCCCCCCACCCCCCACCCCCCCCATCCCGAGGCGGCTTGCGGGGGGCCCGGGAGGCCGGGGGCGGTCCCCGCCCTCCGCCACCCGCAAGGGGGCCGCGTCCGGAGCGGGTGGGGAGGGCACCCCCTTGGGCGCCCCCCAGGGCGTCCCTCCCGCAAAAGCGCTGTGGTTCCCCTACCCCCCCGCCCCCCCCCCGCACCGTCCCTGGGCTCGGGAAGGGAAGCGCGCGCCGCCCCGGCAGGGCCCCGCACGGCAGCGGTCTCCGGGGGCCCGGGGCGGCGCGCGGCAGGCGGCGCGGGCGCAGCCGGGGCGTGCGGGGGTCCGGGGGCCGCGGAGGGGAGCAGGCGCGGGCTCTTGGGGCGCCGGGAGGCCGCCTCCAGCGTCTACGGCCATACCACCCTGAACGCGCCCGATCTCGTCTGATCTCGGAAGCTAAGCAGGGTCGGGCCTGGTTAGTACTTGGATGGGAGACCGCCTGGGAATACCGGGTGCCATAGGCTTTTTCTTTGGCCCTCTCTCTCCTTTTCCTTCCTTGCTCTCTTTCCTTTCTCGGCCGCCCCCTGCCGGGCGGACCGCCGAGCCCCAGCACGCCCGCGCCCGGGACCCGCTGCGCGCTCCAGGCCGCCCCGGCCTGTCCTGCCCGCCAGATGTTTCCACGGCCCCCGGGGCGGGGCCCCGGGCCCCGCCGCCCGCCGCCCGCCCAGCGCAACGCGGCCGCTCCGCTACCCACGACGCCGCCGGCCCCAAGCCTCCCAGCCCCAGCCGTCTCCCGCCCTTGGCAGAGACCCCCGTGGGCTGTCCCAGGAGCAGGCGGCCCGGGCGCGTTTGGTGCGCCTGGAGAAGGTGTCTGGGAGGGGCGGGAGGGGCGGGGCGTGCGAGGCGACGTCCGGTGGCATCCTCTGGGAACCCGGCTCCCGGATGGGAGCCCCGGCCCCACCATCACTGAAGGGCGCCTCCCGGGATCCACAGGGCACGCCGAGACGGCGTGGCGCCCCGTCGGACCGCGCTATGCCGGGGAAGACCGCAGAGTCCCCCTTGGGGGACCCGGTGCCCCGAAAGGCGGGGAACGGCGCGATCCCGCAAGCCGCCCACAGGGGAGGCACCCGGCAGGGGGCCCAGGCAACGCCGCGCCCCCCGCACCTCCCACCCCCCCCATCCCGAGGCGGCTTGCGGGTGGCCCGGGAGTCCGGGGGCGGTCACCGCCCTCCGCCACCCGCAAGGGGGCCGCGTCCGGAGCGGGTGGGGAGGGCACCCCCTTGGGCGCCCCCCAGGGCGTCCCTCCCGCAAAAGCGCTGTCGTCGTCGTCGTCCCCCCCCCCCCCCGCCCCCCGCACCGTCCCTGGGCTCGGGAAGGGAAGCGCGCGCCGCCCCGGCAGGGCCCCGCACCGCGGGGGTCTCCGGGGTCCCGGGGAGGCGCGCGGCAGGCGGCGCGGGCGCAGCCGGGGCGTGCGGGGGCCCGGGGGCCGCGGAGGCGGAGGAGGCGCGGGCTCTTGGGGCGCCGGGAGGCCGCCTCCAGCGTCTACGGCCATACCACCCTGAACGCGCCCGATCTCGTCTGATCTCGGAAGCTAAGCAGGGTCGGGCCTGGTTAGTACTTGGATGGGAGACCGCCTGGGAATACCGGGTGCCGTAGGCTTTTTCTTTGGCCCTCTCTCTCCTTTTCCTTCCTTGCTCTCTTTCCTTTCTCGGCCGCCCCGTGCCGGGCGGCCCGCCGAGCGCCAGCGCGCCCGCGCCCGGGACCCGCTGCGCGCTCAGGCCGCCCCGGCCTGTCCTGCCCGCCAGATGTTTCCACGGCCCCCGGGGCAGGGCCCCGGGACCCGCCGCCCGCCGAGCCGAAGGCGACCGCTCCCCTCCCCCCGCCGCAAGCGCCCCGACGCCGCCGGCCCCAAGCCTCCCAGCCCCGGCCGTCTCCCGCCCTTGCCAGAGACCCCCGTGGGCTGTCCCAGGAGCAGGCGGCCCCCGGCGCGTTTCGTGCGCCTGGAGAAGGCGTCTGGGAGGGGCGGGGCGTGCGAGGCGACGTCCGGTGGCATCCTCTGGGAACCCGGCTCCCGGATGGGAGCCCCGGCCCCACCATCACTGAAGGGCGCCTCCCGGGATCCACAGGGCACGCCCAGACGGCGTGGCGCCCCGTCGGACCGCGCTATGCCGGGGAAGACCGCAGAGTCCCCCTTGGGGGACCGGGTGCCCCGAAAGGCGGGGAACGGCGTGATCCCGCGCGCCGCCCGCCGCGGAGGCACCCGGCAGGGGGCCCAGGCAACGCCGCGCAACCCCCACCCCATCCCCCCGGCGGCTTGCGGGTGGCCCGGGAGGCCGGGGGCGGTCCCCGCCCTCCGCCACCCGCAAGGGGGCCGTGTCCGGAGCCGGTGGGGAGGGCACCCCCTAGGGCGCCCCCCAGGGCGTCCCTCCCGCAAAAGCGCTGTGGTCGTCGTCGTCCCGTCGTCCCCCCCCCCCCCGCCCCCCGCACCGTCCCTGGGCTCGGGAAGGGAAGCGCGCGCCGCCCCGGCAGGGCCCCGCACCGCGGAGGTCTCCGGGGTCCCGGGGAGGCGCGCGGCAGGCGGCGCGGGCGCAGCCGGGGCGTGCGGGGGCCCGGGGGCCGCGGAGGCGGAGGAGGCGCGGGCTCTTGGGGCGCCGGGAGGCCGCCTCCAGCGTCTACGGCCATACCACCCTGAACGCGCCCGATCTCGTCTGATCTCGGAAGCTAAGCAGGGTCGGGCCTGGTTAGTACTTGGATGGGAGACCGCCTGGGAATACCGGGTGCCGTAGGCTTTTTCTTTGGCCCTCTCTCTCCTTTTCCTTCCTTGCTCTCTTTCCTTTCTCGGCCGCCCCGTGCCGGGCGGCCCGCCGAGCCCCAGCGCGCCCGCGCCCGGGGCCCGCTGCGCGCTCCAGGCCGCCCCGGCCTGTCCTGCCCGCCAGATGTTTCCACGGCCCCCGGGGCGGGGCCCCGGGACCCGCCGCCCGCCGAGCGGAAGGCGACCGCTCCCCTCCCCCCGCCGCAAGCGCCCCGACGCCGCCGGCCCCAAGCCTCCCAGCCCCGGCCGTCTCCCGCCCTTGCCAGAGACCCCCGTGGGCTGTCCCAGGAGCAGGCGGCCCCGGCGCGTTTCGTGCGCCTGGAGAAGGCGTCTGGGAGGGGCGGGGCGTGCGAGGCGACGTCCGGTGGCATCCTCTGGGAACCCGGCTCCCGGATGGGAGCCCCGGCCCCACCATCACTGAAGGGCGCCTCCCGGGATCCACAGGGCACGCCCAGACGGCGTGGCGCCCCGTCGGACGGCGCTATGCCGGGGAAGACCGCAGAGTCCCCCTTGGGGGACCCGGTGCCCCGAAAGGCGGGGAACGGCGCGATCCCGCAAGCCGCCTACAGGGGAGGCACCCGGCCGGGGGCCCAGGCAACGCCGCGCCCCCCCCACCCCCCACCCCCCCCATCCCGAGGCGGCTTGCGGGGGGCCCGGGAGGCCGGGGGCGGTCCCCGCCCTCCGCCACCCGCAAGGGGGCCGCGTCCGGAGCGGGTGGGGAGGGCACCCCCTTGGGCGCCCCCCAGGGCGTCCCTCCCGCAAAAGCGCTGTGGTTCCCCTACCCCCCCGCCCCCCCCCCCGCACCGTCCCTGGGCTCGGGAAGGGAAGCGCGCGCCGCCCCGGCAGGGCCCCGCACGGCAGCGGTCTCCGGGGGCCCGGGGCGGCGCGCGGCAGGCGGCGCGGGCGCAGCCGGGGCGTGCGGGGGTCCGGGGGCCGCGGAGGGGAGCAGGCGCGGGCTCTTGGGGCGCCGGGAGGCCGCCTCCAGCGTCTACGGCCATACCACCCTGAACGCGCCCGATCTCGTCTGATCTCGGAAGCTAAGCAGGGTCGGGCCTGGTTAGTACTTGGATGGGAGACCGCCTGGGAATACCGGGTGCCATAGGCTTTTTCTTTGGCCCTCTCTCTCCTTTTCCTTCCTTGCTCTCTTTCCTTTCTCGGCCGCCCCCTGCCGGGCGGACCGCCGAGCCCCAGCACGCCCGCGCCCGGGACCCGCTGCGCGCTCCAAGCCGCCCCGGCCTGTCCTGCCCGCCAGATGTTTCCACCGCCCCCGGGGCGGGGCCCCGGGCCCCGCCGCCCGCCGCCCGCCCAGCGCAACGCGGCCGCTCCGCTACCCACGACGCCGCCGGCCCCAAGCCTCCCAGCCCCAGCCGTCTCCCGCCCTTGGCAGAGACCCCCGTGGGCTGTCCCAGGAGCAGGCGGCCCGGGCGCGTTTGGTGCGCCTGGAGAAGGTGTCTGGGAGGGGCGGGAGGGGCGGGGCGTGCGAGGCGACGTCCGGTGGCATCCTCTGGGAACCCGGCTCCCGGATGGGAGCCCCGGCCCCACCATCACTGAAGGGCGCCTCCCGGGATCCACAGGGCACGCCGAGACGGCGTGGCGCCCCGTCGGACCGCGCTATGCCGGGGAAGACCGCAGAGTCCCCCTTGGGGGACCCGGTGCCCCGAAAGGCGGGGAACGGCGCGATCCCGCAAGCCGCCCACAGGGGAGGCACCCGGCAGGGGGCCCAGGCAACGCCGCGCCCCCCGCACCTCCCACCCCCCCATCCCGAGGCGGCTTGCGGGTGGCCCGGGAGTCCGGGGGCGGTCACCGCCCTCCGCCACCCGCAAGGGGGCCGCGTCCGGAGCGGGTGGGGAGGGCACCCCCTTGGGCGCCCCCCAGGGCGTCCCTCCCGCAAAAGCGCTGTCGTCGTCGTCGTCCCGTCGTCCCCCCCCCCCCGCCCCCCGCACCGTCCCTGGGCTCGGGAAGGGAAGCGCGCGCCGCCCCGGCAGGGCCCCGCACCGCGGGGGTCTCCGGGGTCCCGGGGAGGCGCGCGGCAGGCGGCGCGGGCGCAGCCGGGGCGTGCGGGGGCCCGGGGGCCGCGGAGGCGGAGGAGGCGCGGGCTCTTGGGGCGCCGGGAGGCCGCCTCCAGCGTCTACGGCCATACCACCCTGAACGCGCCCGATCTCGTCTGATCTCGGAAGCTAAGCAGGGTCGGGCCTGGTTAGTACTTGGATGGGAGACCGCCTGGGAATACCGGGTGCCGTAGGCTTTTTCTTTGGCCCTCTCTCTCCTTTTCCTTCCTTGCTCTCTTTCCTTTCTCGGCCGCCCCGTGCCGGGCGGCCCGCCGAGCGCCAGCGCGCCCGCGCCCGGGACCCGCTGCGCGCTCAGGCCGCCCCGGCCTGTCCTGCCCGCCAGATGTTTCCACGGCCCCCGGGGCAGGGCCCCGGGACCCGCCGCCCGCCGAGCCGAAGGCGACCGCTCCCCTCCCCCCGCCGCAAGCGCCCCGACGCCGCCGGCCCCAAGCCTCCCAGCCCCGGCCGTCTCCCGCCCTTGCCAGAGACCCCCGTGGGCTGTCCCAGGAGCAGGCGGCCCCCGGCGCGTTTCGTGCGCCTGGAGAAGGCGTCTGGGAGGGGCGGGGCGTGCGAGGCGACGTCCGGTGGCATCCTCTGGGAACCCGGCTCCCGGATGGGAGCCCCGGCCCCACCATCACTGAAGGGCGCCTCCCGGGATCCACAGGGCACGCCCAGACGGCGTGGCGCCCCGTCGGACCGCGCTATGCCGGGGAAGACCGCAGAGTCCCCCTTGGGGGACCGGGTGCCCCGAAAGGCGGGGAACGGCGTGATCCCGCGCGCCGCCCGCCGCGGAGGCACCCGGCAGGGGGCCCAGGCAACGCCGAGCAACCCCCACCCCATCCCCCCGGCGGCTTGCGGGTGGCCCGGGAGGCCGGGGGCGGTCCCCGCCCTCCGCCACCCGCAAGGGGGCCGTGTCCGGAGCCGGTGGGGAGGGCACCCCCTAGGGCGCCCCCCAGGGCGTCCCTCCCGCAAAAGCGCTGTGGTCGTCGTCGTCCCGTCGTCCCCCCCCCCCCCGCCCCCCGCACCGTCCCTGGGCTCGGGAAGGGAAGCGCGCGCCGCCCCGGCAGGGCCCCGCACCGCGGGGGTCTCCGGGGTCCCGGGGAGGCGCGCGGCAGGCGGCGCGGGCGCAGCCGGGGCGTGCGGGGGCCCGGGGGCCGCGGAGGCGGAGGAGGCGCGGGCTCTTGGGGCGCCGGGAGGCCGCCTCCAGCGTCTACGGCCATACCACCCTGAACGCGCCCGATCTCGTCTGATCTCGGAAGCTAAGCAGGGTCGGGCCTGGTTAGTACTTGGATGGGAGACCGCCTGGGAATACCGGGTGCCGTAGGCTTTTTCTTTGGCCCTCTCTCTCCTTTTCCTTCCTTGCTCTCTTTCCTTTCTCGGCCGCCCCGTGCCGGGCGGCCCGCCGAGCCCCAGCGCGCCCGCGCCCGGGGCCCGCTGCGCGCTCCAGGCCGCCCCGGCCTGTCCTGCCCGCCAGATGTTTCCACGGCCCCCGGGGCGGGGCCCCGGGACCCGCCGCCCGCCGAGCGGAAGGCGACCGCTCCCCTCCCCCCGCCGCAAGCGCCCCGACGCCGCCGGCCCCAAGCCTCCCAGCCCCGGCCGTCTCCCGCCCTTGCCAGAGACCCCCGTGGGCTGTCCCAGGAGCAGGCGGCCCCGGCGCGTTTCGTGCGCCTGGAGAAGGCGTCTGGGAGGGGCGGGGCGTGCGAGGCGACGTCCGGTGGCATCCTCTGGGAACCCGGCTCCCGGATGGGAGCCCCGGCCCCACCATCACTGAAGGGCGCCTCCCGGGATCCACAGGGCACGCCCAGACGGCGTGGCGCCCCGTCGGACGGCGCTATGCCGGGGAAGACCGCAGAGTCCCCCTTGGGGGACCCGGTGCCCCGAAAGGCGGGGAACGGCGCGATCCCGCAAGCCGCCTACAGGGGAGGCACCCGGCCGGGGGCCCAGGCAACGCCGCGCCCCCCCCACCCCCCACCCCCCCCATCCCGAGGCGGCTTGCGGGGGGCCCGGGAGGCCGGGGGCGGTCCCCGCCCTCCGCCACCCGCAAGGGGGCCGCGTCCGGAGCGGGTGGGGAGGGCACCCCCTTGGGCGCCCCCCAGGGCGTCCCTCCCGCAAAAAGCGCTGTGGTTCCCCTACCCCCCCGCCCCCCCCCCGCACCGTCCCTGGGCTCGGGAAGGGAAGCGCGCGCCGCCCCGGCAGGGCCCCGCACGGCAGCGGTCTCCGGGGGCCCGGGGCGGCGCGCGGCAGGCGGCGCGGGCGCAGCCGGGGCGTGCGGGGGTCCGGGGGCCGCGGAGGGGAGCAGGCGCGGGCTCTTGGGGCGCCGGGAGGCCGCCTCCAGCGTCTACGGCCATACCACCCTGAACGCGCCCGATCTCGTCTGATCTCGGAAGCTAAGCAGGGTCGGGCCTGGTTAGTACTTGGATGGGAGACCGCCTGGGAATACCGGGTGCCATAGGCTTTTTCTTTGGCCCTCTCTCTCCTTTTCCTTCCTTGCTCTCTTTCCTTTCTCGGCCGCCCCCTGCCGGGCGGACCGCCGAGCCCCAGCACGCCCGCGCCCGGGACCCGCTGCGCGCTCCAAGCCGCCCCGGCCTGTCCTGCCCGCCAGATGTTTCCACCGCCCCCGGGGCGGGGCCCCGGGCCCCGCCGCCCGCCGCCCGCCCAGCGCAACGCGGCCGCTCCGCTACCCACGACGCCGCCGGCCCCAAGCCTCCCAGCCCCAGCCGTCTCCCGCCCTTGGCAGAGACCCCCGTGGGCTGTCCCAGGAGCAGGCGGCCCGGGCGCGTTTGGTGCGCCTGGAGAAGGTGTCTGGGAGGGGCGGGAGGGGCGGGGCGTGCGAGGCGACGTCCGGTGGCATCCTCTGGGAACCCGGCTCCCGGATGGGAGCCCCGGCCCCACCATCACTGAAGGGCGCCTCCCGGGATCCACAGGGCACGCCGAGACGGCGTGGCGCCCCGTCGGACCGCGCTATGCCGGGGAAGACCGCAGAGTCCCCCTTGGGGGACCCGGTGCCCCGAAAGGCGGGGAACGGCGCGATCCCGCAAGCCGCCCACAGGGGAGGCACCCGGCAGGGGGCCCAGGCAACGCCGCGCCCCCCGCACCTCCCACCCCCCCATCCCGAGGCGGCTTGCGGGTGGCCCGGGAGTCCGGGGGCGGTCACCGCCCTCCGCCACCCGCAAGGGGGCCGCGTCCGGAGCGGGTGGGGAGGGCACCCCCTTGGGCGCCCCCCAGGGCGTCCCTCCCGCAAAAGCGCTGTCGTCGTCGTCGTCCCGTCGTCCCCCCCCCCCCGCCCCCCGCACCGTCCCTGGGCTCGGGAAGGGAAGCGCGCGCCGCCCCGGCAGGGCCCCGCACCGCGGGGGTCTCCGGGGTCCCGGGGAGGCGCGCGGCAGGCGGCGCGGGCGCAGCCGGGGCGTGCGGGGGCCCGGGGGCCGCGGAGGCGGAGGAGGCGCGGGCTCTTGGGGCGCCGGGAGGCCGCCTCCAGCGTCTACGGCCATACCACCCTGAACGCGCCCGATCTCGTCTGATCTCGGAAGCTAAGCAGGGTCGGGCCTGGTTAGTACTTGGATGGGAGACCGCCTGGGAATACCGGGTGCCGTAGGCTTTTTCTTTGGCCCTCTCTCTCCTTTTCCTTCCTTGCTCTCTTTCCTTTCTCGGCCGCCCCGTGCCGGGCGGCCCGCCGAGCGCCAGCGCGCCCGCGCCCGGGACCCGCTGCGCGCTCAGGCCGCCCCGGCCTGTCCTGCCCGCCAGATGTTTCCACGGCCCCCGGGGCAGGGCCCCGGGACCCGCCGCCCGCCGAGCCGAAGGCGACCGCTCCCCTCCCCCCGCCGCAAGCGCCCCGACGCCGCCGGCCCCAAGCCTCCCAGCCCCGGCCGTCTCCCGCCCTTGCCAGAGACCCCCGTGGGCTGTCCCAGGAGCAGGCGGCCCCCGGCGCGTTTCGTGCGCCTGGAGAAGGCGTCTGGGAGGGGCGGGGCGTGCGAGGCGACGTCCGGTGGCATCCTCTGGGAACCCGGCTCCCGGATGGGAGCCCCGGCCCCACCATCACTGAAGGGCGCCTCCCGGGATCCACAGGGCACGCCCAGACGGCGTGGCGCCCCGTCGGACCGCGCTATGCCGGGGAAGACCGCAGAGTCCCCCTTGGGGGACCGGGTGCCCCCGAAAGGCGGGGAACGGCGTGATCCCGCGCGCCGCCCGCCGCGGAGGCACCCGGCAGGGGGCCCAGGCAACGCCGAGCAACCCCCACCCCATCCCCCCGGCGGCTTGCGGGTGGCCCGGGAGGCCGGGGGCGGTCCCCGCCCTCCGCCACCCGCAAGGGGGCCGTGTCCGGAGCCGGTGGGGAGGGCACCCCCTAGGGCGCCCCCCAGGGCGTCCCTCCCGCAAAAGCGCTGTGGTCGTCGTCGTCCCGTCGTCCCCCCCCCCCCCGCCCCCCGCACCGTCCCTGGGCTCGGGAAGGGAAGCGCGCGCCGCCCCGGCAGGGCCCCGCACCGCGGGGGTCTCCGGGGTCCCGGGGAGGCGCGCGGCAGGCGGCGCGGGCGCAGCCGGGGCGTGCGGGGGCCCGGGGGCCGCGGAGGCGGAGGAGGCGCGGGCTCTTGGGGCGCCGGGAGGCCGCCTCCAGCGTCTACGGCCATACCACCCTGAACGCGCCCGATCTCGTCTGATCTCGGAAGCTAAGCAGGGTCGGGCCTGGTTAGTACTTGGATGGGAGACCGCCTGGGAATACCGGGTGCCGTAGGCTTTTTCTTTGGCCCTCTCTCTCCTTTTCCTTCCTTGCTCTCTTTCCTTTCTCGGCCGCCCCGTGCCGGGCGGCCCGCCGAGCCCCAGCGCGCCCGCGCCCGGGGCCCGCTGCGCGCTCCAGGCCGCCCCGGCCTGTCCTGCCCGCCAGATGTTTCCACGGCCCCCGGGGCGGGGCCCCGGGACCCGCCGCCCGCCGAGCGGAAGGCGACCGCTCCCCTCCCCCCCGCCGCAAGCGCCCCGACGCCGCCGGCCCCAAGCCTCCCAGCCCCGGCCGTCTCCCGCCCTTGCCAGAGACCCCCGTGGGCTGTCCCAGGAGCAGGCGGCCCCGGCGCGTTTCGTGCGCCTGGAGAAGGCGTCTGGGAGGGGCGGGGCGTGCGAGGCGACGTCCGGTGGCATCCTCTGGGAACCCGGCTCCCGGATGGGAGCCCCGGCCCCACCATCACTGAAGGGCGCCTCCCGGGATCCACAGGGCACGCCCAGACGGCGTGGCGCCCCGTCGGACGGCGCTATGCCGGGGAAGACCGCAGAGTCCCCCTTGGGGGACCCGGTGCCCCGAAAGGCGGGGAACGGCGCGATCCCGCAAGCCGCCTACAGGGGAGGCACCCGGCCGGGGGCCCAGGCAACGCCGCGCCCCCCCCACCCCCCACCCCCCCCATCCCGAGGCGGCTTGCGGGGGGCCCGGGAGGCCGGGGGCGGTCCCCGCCCTCCGCCACCCGCAAGGGGGCCGCGTCCGGAGCGGGTGGGGAGGGCACCCCCTTGGGCGCCCCCCAGGGCGTCCCTCCCGCAAAAGCGCTGTGGTTCCCCTACCCCCCCGCCCCCCCCCCGCACCGTCCCTGGGCTCGGGAAGGGAAGCGCGCGCCGCCCCGGCAGGGCCCCGCACGGCAGCGGTCTCCGGGGGCCCGGGGCGGCGCGCGGCAGGCGGCGCGGGCGCAGCCGGGGCGTGCGGGGGTCCGGGGGCCGCGGAGGGGAGCAGGCGCGGGCTCTTGGGGCGCCGGGAGGCCGCCTCCAGCGTCTACGGCCATACCACCCTGAACGCGCCCGATCTCGTCTGATCTCGGAAGCTAAGCAGGGTCGGGCCTGGTTAGTACTTGGATGGGAGACCGCCTGGGAATACCGGGTGCCATAGGCTTTTTCTTTGGCCCTCTCTCTCCTTTTCCTTCCTTGCTCTCTTTCCTTTCTCGGCCGCCCCCTGCCGGGCGGACCGCCGAGCCCCAGCACGCCCGCGCCCGGGACCCGCTGCGCGCTCCAAGCCGCCCCGGCCTGTCCTGCCCGCCAGATGTTTCCACCGCCCCCGGGGCGGGGCCCCGGGCCCCGCCGCCCGCCGCCCGCCCAGCGCAACGCGGCCGCTCCGCTACCCACGACGCCGCCGGCCCCAAGCCTCCCAGCCCCAGCCGTCTCCCGCCCTTGGCAGAGACCCCCGTGGGCTGTCCCAGGAGCAGGCGGCCCGGGCGCGTTTGGTGCGCCTGGAGAAGGTGTCTGGGAGGGGCGGGAGGGGCGGGGCGTGCGAGGCGACGTCCGGTGGCATCCTCTGGGAACCCGGCTCCCGGATGGGAGCCCCGGCCCCACCATCACTGAAGGGCGCCTCCCGGGATCCACAGGGCACGCCGAGACGGCGTGGCGCCCCGTCGGACCGCGCTATGCCGGGGAAGACCGCAGAGTCCCCCTTGGGGGACCCGGTGCCCCGAAAGGCGGGGAACGGCGCGATCCCGCAAGCCGCCCACAGGGGAGGCACCCGGCAGGGGGCCCAGGCAACGCCGCGCCCCCCGCACCTCCCACCCCCCCCATCCCGAGGCGGCTTGCGGGTGGCCCGGGAGTCCGGGGGCGGTCACCGCCCTCCGCCACCCGCAAGGGGGCCGCGTCCGGAGCGGGTGGGGAGGGCACCCCCTTGGGCGCCCCCCAGGGCGTCCCTCCCGCAAAAGCGCTGTCGTCGTCGTCGTCCCGTCGTCCCCCCCCCCCCGCCCCCCGCACCGTCCCTGGGCTCGGGAAGGGAAGCGCGCGCCGCCCCGGCAGGGCCCCGCACCGCGGGGGTCTCCGGGGTCCCGGGGAGGCGCGCGGCAGGCGGCGCGGGCGCAGCCGGGGCGTGCGGGGGCCCGGGGGCCGCGGAGGCGGAGGAGGCGCGGGCTCTTGGGGCGCCGGGAGGCCGCCTCCAGCGTCTACGGCCATACCACCCTGAACGCGCCCGATCTCGTCTGATCTCGGAAGCTAAGCAGGGTCGGGCCTGGTTAGTACTTGGATGGGAGACCGCCTGGGAATACCGGGTGCCGTAGGCTTTTTCTTTGGCCCTCTCTCTCCTTTTCCTTCCTTGCTCTCTTTCCTTTCTCGGCCGCCCCGTGCCGGGCGGCCCGCCGAGCGCCAGCGCGCCCGCGCCCGGGACCCGCTGCGCGCTCAGGCCGCCCCGGCCTGTCCTGCCCGCCAGATGTTTCCACGGCCCCCGGGGCAGGGCCCCGGGACCCGCCGCCCGCCGAGCCGAAGGCGACCGCTCCCCTCCCCCCGCCGCAAGCGCCCCGACGCCGCCGGCCCCAAGCCTCCCAGCCCCGGCCGTCTCCCGCCCTTGCCAGAGACCCCCGTGGGCTGTCCCAGGAGCAGGCGGCCCCCGGCGCGTTTCGTGCGCCTGGAGAAGGCGTCTGGGAGGGGCGGGGCGTGCGAGGCGACGTCCGGTGGCATCCTCTGGGAACCCGGCTCCCGGATGGGAGCCCCGGCCCCACCATCACTGAAGGGCGCCTCCCGGGATCCACAGGGCACGCCCAGACGGCGTGGCGCCCCGTCGGACCGCGCTATGCCGGGGAAGACCGCAGAGTCCCCCTTGGGGGACCCGGTGCCCCGAAAGGCGGGGAACGGCGCGATCCCGCAAGCCGCCTACAGGGGAGGCACCCGGCCGGGGGCCCAGGCAACGCCGCGCCCCCCCCACCCCCCACCCCCCCCATCCCGAGGCGGCTTGCGGGGGGCCCGGGAGGCCGGGGGCGGTCCCCGCCCTCCGCCACCCGCAAGGGGGCCGCGTCCGGAGCGGGTGGGGAGGGCACCCCCTTGGGCGCCCCCCAGGGCGTCCCTCCCGCAAAAGCGCTGTGGTTCCCCTACCCCCCCCGCCCCCCCCCCCCCGCACCGTCCCTGGGCTCGGGAAGGGAAGCGCGCGCCGCCCCGGCAGGGCCCCGCACGGCAGCGGTCTCCGGGGGCCCGGGGCGGCGCGCGGCAGGCGGCGCGGGCGCAGCCGGGGCGTGCGGGGGTCCGGGGGCCGCGGAGGGGAGCAGGCGCGGGCTCTTGGGGCGCCGGGAGGCCGCCTCCAGCGTCTACGGCCATACCACCCTGAACGCGCCCGATCTCGTCTGATCTCGGAAGCTAAGCAGGGTCGGGCCTGATTAGTACTTGGATGGGAGACCGCCTGGGAATACCGGGTGCCATAGGCTTTTTCTTTGGCCCTCTCTCTCCTTTTCCTTCCTTGCTCTCTTTCCTTTCTCGGCCGCCCCCTGCCGGGCGGACCGCCGAGCCCCAGCACGCCCGCGCCCGGGACCCGCTGCGCGCTCCAAGCCGCCCCGGCCTGTCCTGCCCGCCAGATGTTTCCACGGCCCCCGGGGCGGGGCCCCGGGCCCCGCCGCCCGCCGCCCGCCCAGCGCAACGCGGCCGCTCCGCTACCCACGACGCCGCCGGCCCCAAGCCTCCCAGCCCCAGCCGTCTCCCGCCCTTGGCAGAGACCCCCGTGGGCTGTCCCAGGAGCAGGCGGCCCGGGCGCGTTTGGTGCGCCTGGAGAAGGTGTCTGGGAGGGGCGGGAGGGGCGGGGCGTGCGAGGCGACGCCCCGGTGGCATCCTCTGGGAACCCGGCTCCCGGATGGGAGCCCCGGCCCCACCATCACTGAAGGGCGCCTCCCGGGATCCACAGGGCACGCCGAGACGGCGTGGCGCCCCGTCGGACCGCGCTATGCCGGGGAAGACCGCAGAGTCCCCCTTGGGGGGACCCGGTGCCCCGAAAGGCGGGGAACGGCGCGATCCCGCAAGCCGCCCACAGGGGAGGCACCCGGCAGGGGGCCCAGGCAACGCCGCGCCCCCCGCACCTCCCACCCCCCCCATCCCGAGGCGGCTTGCGGGTGGCCGGGAGTCCGGGGGCGGTCACCGCCCTCCGCCACCCGCAAGGGGGCCGCGTCCGGAGCGGGTGGGGAGGGCACCCCCTTGGGCGCCCCCCAGGGCGTCCCTCCCGCAAAAGCGCTGTCGTCGTCGTCGTCCCCCCCCCCCCCGCCCCCCGCACCGTCCCCTGGGCTCGGGAAGGGAAGCGCGCGCCGCCCCGGCAGGGCCCCGCACCGCGGGGGTCTCCGGGGTCCCGGGGAGGCGCGCGGCAGGCGGCGCGGGCGCAGCCGGGGCGTGCGGGGGCCCGGGGGCCGCGGAGGCGGAGGAGGCGCGGGCTCTTGGGGCGCCGGGAGGCCGCCTCCAGCGTCTACGGCCATACCACCCTGAACGCGCCCGATCTCGTCTGATCTCGGAAGCTAAGCAGGGTCGGGCCTGGTTAGTACTTGGATGGGAGACCGCCTGGGAATACCGGGTGCCGTAGGCTTTTTCTTTGGCCCTCTCTCTCCTTTTCCTTCCTTGCTCTCTTTCCTTTCTCGGCCGCCCCGTGCCGGGCGGCCCGCCGAGCGCCAGCGCGCCCGCGCCCGGGACCCGCTGCGCGCTCAGGCCGCCCCGGCCTGTCCTGCCCGCCAGATGTTTCCACGGCCCCCGGGGCAGGGCCCCGGGACCCGCCGCCCGCCGAGCCGAAGGCGACCGCTCCCCTCCCCCCGCCGCAAGCGCCCCGACGCCGCCGGCCCCAAGCCTCCCAGCCCCGGCCGTCTCCCGCCCTTGCCAGAGACCCCCGTGGCTGTCCCAGGAGCAGGCGGCCCCCGGCGCGTTTCGTGCGCCTGGAGAAGGCGTCTGGGAGGGGCGGGGCGTGCGAGGCGACGTCCGGTGGCATCCTCTGGGAACCCGGCTCCCGGATGGGAGCCCCGGCCCCACCATCACTGAAGGCGCCTCCCGGGATCCACAGGGCACGCCCAGACGGCGTGGCGCCCCGTCGGACCGCGCTATGCCGGGGAAGACCGCAGAGTCCCCCTTGGGGGACCGGGTGCCCCGAAAGGCGGGGAACGGCGTGATCCCGCGCGCCGCCCGCCGCGGAGGCACCCGGCAGGGGGCCCAGGCAACGCCGCGCAACCCCCACCCCATCCCCCCGGCGGCTTGCGGGTGGCCCGGGAGGCCGGGGGCGGTCCCCGCCCTCCGCCACCCGCAAGGGGGCCGTGTCCGGAGCCGGTGGGGAGGGCACCCCCTAGGGCGCCCCCCAGGGCGTCCCTCCCGCAAAAGCGCTGTGGTCGTCGTCGTCCCGTCGTCCCCCCCCCCCCGCCCCCCCGCACCGTCCCTGGGCTCGGGAAGGGAAGCGCGCGCCGCCCCGGCAGGGCCCCGCACCGCGGGGGTCTCCGGGGTCCCGGGGAGGCGCGCGGCAGGCGGCGCGGGCGCAGCCGGGGCGTGCGGGGGCCCGGGGGCCGCGGAGGCGGAGGAGGCGCGGGCTCTTGGGGCGCCGGGAGGCCGCCTCCAGCGTCTACGGCCATACCACCCTGAACGCGCCCGATCTCGTCTGATCTCGGAAGCTAAGCAGGGTCGGGCCTGGTTAGTACTTGGATGGGAGACCGCCTGGGAATACCGGGTGCCGTAGGCTTTTTCTTTGGCCCTCTCTCTCCTTTTCCTTCCTTGCTCTCTTTCCTTTCTCGGCCGCCCCGTGCCGGGCGGCCCGCCGAGCCCCAGCGCGCCCGCGCCCGGGGCCCGCTGCGCGCTCCCAGGCCGCCCCGGCCTGTCCTGCCCGCCAGATGTTTCCACGGCCCCCGGGGCGGGGCCCCGGGACCCGCCGCCCGCCGAGCGGAAGGCGACCGCTCCCCTCCCCCCGCCGCAAGCGCCCCGACGCCGCCGGCCCCAAGCCTCCCAGCCCCGGCCGTCTCCCGCCCTTGCCAGAGACCCCCGTGGGCTGTCCCAGGAGCAGGCGGCCCCGGCGCGTTTCGTGCGCCTGGAGAAGGCGTCTGGGAGGGACGGGGCGTGCGAGGCGACGTCCGGTGGCATCCTCTGGGAACCCGGCTCCCGGATGGGAGCCCCGGCCCCACCATCACTGAAGGGCGCCTCCCGGGATCCACAGGGCACGCCCAGACGGCGTGGCGCCCCGTCGGACGGCGCTATGCCGGGGAAGACCGCAGAGTCCCCCTTGGGGGACCCGGTGCCCCGAAAGGCGGGGAACGGCGCGATCCCGCAAGCCGCCTACAGGGGAGGCACCCGGCCGGGGGCCCAGGCAACGCCGCGCCCCCCCCCACCCCCCACCCCCCCCATCCCGAGGCGGCTTGCGGGGGGCCCGGGAGGCCGGGGGCGGTCCCCGCCCTCCGCCACCCGCAAGGGGGCCGCGTCCGGAGCGGGTGGGGAGGGCACCCCCTTGGGCGCCCCCCAGGGCGTCCCTCCCGCAAAAGCGCTGTGGTTCCCCTACCCCCCCGCCCCCCCCCCCGCACCGTCCCTGGGCTCGGGAAGGGAAGCGCGCGCCGCCCCGGCAGGGCCCCGCACGGCAGCGGTCTCCGGGGGCCCGGGGCGGCGCGCGGCAGGCGGCGCGGGCGCAGCCGGGGCGTGCGGGGGTCCGGGGGCCGCGGAGGGGAGCAGGCGCGGGCTCTTGGGGCGCCGGGAGGCCGCCTCCAGCGTCTACGGCCATACCACCCTGAACGCGCCCGATCTCGTCTGATCTCGGAAGCTAAGCAGGGTCGGGCCTGGTTAGTACTTGGATGGGAGACCGCCTGGGAATACCGGGTGCCATAGGCTTTTTCTTTGGCCCTCTCTCTCCTTTTCCTTCCTTGCTCTCTTTCCTTTCTCGGCCGCCCCCTGCCGGGCGGACCGCCGAGCCCCAGCACGCCCGCGCCCGGGACCCGCTGCGCGCTCCAGGCCGCCCCGGCCTGTCCTGCCCGCCAGATGTTTCCACGGCCCCCGGGGCGGGGCCCCGGGCCCCGCCGCCCGCCGCCCGCCCAGCGCAACGCGGCCGCTCCGCTACCCACGACGCCGCCGGCCCCAAGCCTCCCAGCCCCAGCCGTCTCCCGCCCTTGGCAGAGACCCCCGTGGGCTGTCCCAGGAGCAGGCGGCCCGGGCGCGTTTGGTGCGCCTGGAGAAGGTGTCTGGGAGGGGCGGGAGGGGCGGGGGCGTGCGAGGCGACGTCCGGTGGCATCCTCTGGGAACCCGGCTCCCGGATGGGAGCCCCGGCCCCACCATCACTGAAGGGCGCCTCCCGGGATCCACAGGGCACGCCGAGACGGCGTGGCGCCCCGTCGGACCGCGCTATGCCGGGGAAGACCGCAGAGTCCCCCTTGGGGGACCCGGTGCCCCGAAAGGCGGGGAACGGCGCGATCCCGCAAGCCGCCCACAGGGGAGGCACCCGGCAGGGGGCCCAGGCAACGCCGCGCCCCCCGCACCTCCCACCCCCCCCATCCCGAGGCGGCTTGCGGGTGGCCCGGGAGTCCGGGGGCGGTCACCGCCCTCCGCCACCCGCAAGGGGGCCGCGTCCGGAGCGGGTGGGGAGGGCACCCCCTTGGGCGCCCCCCAGGGCGTCCCTCCCGCAAAAGCGCTGTCGTCGTCGTCGTCCCCCCCCCCCCCCGCCCCCCGCACCGTCCCTGGGCTCGGGAAGGGAAGCGCGCGCCGCCCCGGCAGGGCCCCGCACCGCGGGGGTCTCCGGGGTCCCGGGGAGGCGCGCGGCAGGCGGCGCGGGCGCAGCCGGGGCGTGCGGGGGCCCGGGGGCCGCGGAGGCGGAGGAGGCGCGGGCTCTTGGGGCGCCGGGAGGCCGCCTCCAGCGTCTACGGCCATACCACCCTGAACGCGCCCGATCTCGTCTGATCTCGGAAGCTAAGCAGGGTCGGGCCTGGTTAGTACTTGGATGGGAGACCGCCTGGGAATACCGGGTGCCGTAGGCTTTTTCTTTGGCCCTCTCTCTCCTTTTCCTTCCTTGCTCTCTTTCCTTTCTCGGCCGCCCCGTGCCGGGCGGCCCGCCGAGCGCCAGCGCGCCCGCGCCCGGGACCCGCTGCGCGCTCAGGCCGCCCCGGCCTGTCCTGCCCGCCAGATGTTTCCACGGCCCCCGGGGCAGGGCCCCGGGACCCGCCGCCCGCCGAGCCGAAGGCGACCGCTCCCCTCCCCCCGCCGCAAGCGCCCCGACGCCGCCGGCCCCAAGCCTCCCAGCCCCGGCCGTCTCCCGCCCTTGCCAGAGACCCCCGTGGGCTGTCCCAGGAGCAGGCGGCCCCCGGCGCGTTTCGTGCGCCTGGAGAAGGCGTCTGGGAGGGGCGGGGCGTGCGAGGCGACGTCCGGTGGCATCCTCTGGGAACCCGGCTCCCGGATGGGAGCCCCGGCCCCACCATCACTGAAGGGCGCCTCCCGGGATCCACAGGGCACGCCCAGACGGCGTGGCGCCCCGTCGGACCGCGCTATGCCGGGGAAGACCGCAGAGTCCCCCTTGGGGGACCGGGTGCCCCGAAAGGCGGGGAACGGCGTGATCCCGCGCGCCGCCCGCCGCGGAGGCACCCGGCAGGGGGCCCAGGCAACGCCGCGCAACCCCCACCCCATCCCCCCCGGCGGCTTGCGGGTGGCCCGGGAGGCCGGGGGCGGTCCCCGCCCTCCGCCACCCGCAAGGGGGCCGTGTCCCGGAGCCGGTGGGGAGGGCACCCCCTAGGGCGCCCCCCAGGGCGTCCCTCCCGCAAAAGCGCTGTGGTCGTCGTCGTCCCGTCGTCCCCCCCCCCCCCGCCCCCCGCACCGTCCCTGGGCTCGGGAAGGGAAGCGCGCGCCGCCCCGGCAGGGCCCCGCACCGCGGAGGTCTCCGGGGTCCCGGGGAGGCGCGCGGCAGGCGGCGCGGGCGCAGCCGGGGCGTGCGGGGGCCCGGGGGCCGCGGAGGCGGAGGAGGCGCGGGCTCTTGGGGCGCCGGGAGGCCGCCTCCAGCGTCTACGGCCATACCACCCTGAACGCGCCCGATCTCGTCTGATCTCGGAAGCTAAGCAGGGTCGGGCCTGGTTAGTACTTGGATGGGAGACCGCCTGGGAATACCGGGTGCCGTAGGCTTTTTCTTTGGCCCTCTCTCTCCTTTTCCTTCCTTGCTCTCTTTCCTTTCTCGGCCGCCCCGTGCCGGGCGGCCCGCCGAGCCCCAGCGCGCCCGCGCCCGGGGCCCGCTGCGCGCTCCAGGCCGCCCCGGCCTGTCCTGCCCGCCAGATGTTTCCACGGCCCCCGGGGCGGGGCCCCGGGACCCGCCGCCCGCCGAGCGGAAGGCGACCGCTCCCCTCCCCCCGCCGCAAGCGCCCCGACGCCGCCGGCCCCAAGCCTCCCAGCCCCGGCCGTCTCCCGCCCTTGCCAGAGACCCCCGTGGGCTGTCCCAGGAGCAGGCGGCCCCGGCGCGTTTCGTGCGCCTGGAGAAGGCGTCTGGGAGGGGCGGGGGCGTGCGAGGCGACGTCCGGTGGCATCCTCTGGGAACCCGGCTCCCGGATGGGAGCCCCGGCCCCACCATCACTGAAGGGCGCCTCCCGGGATCCACAGGGGCACGCCCAGACGGCGTGGCGCCCCGTCGGACGGCGCTATGCCGGGGAAGACCGCAGAGTCCCCCTTGGGGGACCCGGTGCCCCGAAAGGCGGGGAACGGCGCGATCCCGCAAGCCGCCTACAGGGGAGGCACCCGGCCGGGGGCCCAGGCAACGCCGCGCCCCCCCCACCCCCCACCCCCCCCATCCCGAGGCGGCTTGCGGGGGGCCCGGGAGGCCGGGGGCGGTCCCCGCCCTCCGCCACCCGCAAGGGGGCCGCGTCCGGAGCGGGTGGGGAGGGCACCCCCTTGGGCGCCCCCCAGGGCGTCCCTCCCGCAAAAGCGCTGTGGTTCCCCTACCCCCCCGCCCCCCCCCCGCACCGTCCCCTGGGCTCGGGAAGGGAAGCGCGCGCCGCCCCGGCAGGGGCCCCGCACGGCAGCGGTCTCCGGGGGGCCCGGGGCGGCGCGCGGCAGGCGGCGCGGGCGCAGCCGGGGCGTGCGGGGGTCCGGGGGCCGCGGAGGGGAGCAGGCGCGGGCTCTTGGGGCGCCGGGAGGCCGCCTCCAGCGTCTACGGCCATACCACCCTGAACGCGCCCGATCTCGTCTGATCTCGGAAGCTAAGCAGGGTCGGGCCTGGTTAGTACTTGGATGGGAGACCGCCTGGGAATACCGGGTGCCATAGGCTTTTTTCTTTGGCCCTCTCTCTCCTTTTCCTTCCTTGCTCTCTTTCCTTTCTCGGCCCGCCCCCTGCCGGGCGGACCGCCGAGCCCCAGCACGCCCGCGCCCGGGACCCGCTGCGCGCTCCAAGCCGCCCCGGCCTGTCCTGCCCGCCAGATGTTCCCCCGGGGCGGGGCCCCGGGCCCCGCCGCCCGCCGCCCGCCCAGCGCAACGCGGCCGCTCCGCTACCCACGACGCCGCCGGCCCCAAGCCTCCCAGCCCCAGCCGTCTCCCGCCCTTGGCAGAGACCCCCGTGGGCTGTCCCAGGAGCAGGCGGCCCGGGCGCGTTTGGTGCGCCTGGAGAAGGTGTCTGGGAGGGGCGGGAGGGGCGGGGCGTGCGAGGCGACGTCCGGTGGCATCCTCTGGGAACCCCGGCTCCCGGATGGGAGCCCCGGCCCCACCATCACTGAAGGGCGCCTCCCGGGATCCACAGGGCACGCCGAGACGGCGTGGCGCCCCGTCGGACCGCGCTATGCCGGGGAAGACCGCAGAGTCCCCCTTGGGGGACCCGGTGCCCCGAAAGGCGGGGAACGGCGCGATCCCGCAAGCCGCCCACAGGGGAGGCACCCGGCAGGGGGCCCAGGCAACGCCGCGCCCCCCGCACCTCCCACCCCCCCATCCCGAGGCGGCTTGCGGGTGGCCCGGGAGTCCGGGGGCGGTCACCGCCCTCCGCCACCCGCAAGGGGGCCGCGTCCGGAGCGGGTGGGGAGGGCACCCCCTTGGGCGCCCCCCAGGGCGTCCCTCCCGCAAAAGCGCTGTCGTCGTCGTCGTCCCGTCGTCCCCCCCCCCCCGCCCCCCGCACCGTCCCTGGGCTCGGGAAGGGAAGCGCGCGCCGCCCCGGCAGGGCCCCGCACCGCGGGGGTCTCCGGGGTCCCGGGGAGGCGCGCGGCAGGCGGCGCGGGCGCAGCCGGGGCGTGCGGGGGCCCGGGGGCCGCGGAGGCGGAGGAGGCGCGGGCTCTTGGGGCGCCGGGAGGCCGCCTCCAGCGTCTACGGCCATACCACCCTGAACGCGCCCGATCTCGTCTGATCTCGGAAGCTAAGCAGGGTCGGGCCTGGTTAGTACTTGGATGGGAGACCGCCTGGGAATACCGGGTGCCGTAGGCTTTTTCTTTGGCCCTCTCTCTCCTTTTCCTTCCTTGCTCTCTTTCCTTTCTCGGCCGCCCCGTGCCGGGCGGCCCGCCGAGCGCCAGCGCGCCCGCGCCCGGACCCGCTGCGCGCTCAGGCCGCCCCGGCCTGTCCTGCCCGCCAGATGTTTCCACGGCCCCCGGGGCAGGGCCCCGGGACCCGCCGCCCGCCGAGCCGAAGGCGACCGCTCCCCTCCCCCCGCCGCAAGCGCCCCGACGCCGCCGGCCCCAAGCCTCCCAGCCCCGGCCGTCTCCCGCCCTTGCCAGAGACCCCCGTGGGCTGTCCCAGGAGCAGGCGGCCCCCGGCGCGTTTCGTGCGCCTGGAGAAGGCGTCTGGGAGGGGCGGGGCGTGCGAGGCGACGTCCGGTGGCATCCTCTGGGAACCCGGCTCCCGGATGGGAGCCCCGGCCCCACCATCACTGAAGGGCGCCTCCCGGGATCCACAGGGCACGCCCAGACGGCGTGGCGCCCCGTCGGACCGCGCTATGCCGGGGAAGACCGCAGAGTCCCCCTTGGGGGACCGGGTGCCCCGAAAGGCGGGGAACGGCGTGATCCCGCGCGCCGCCCGCCGCGGAGGCACCCGGCAGGGGGCCCAGGCAACGCCGAGCAACCCCCACCCCATCCCCCCGGCGGCTTGCGGGTGGCCCGGGAGGCCGGGGGCGGTCCCCGCCCTCCGCCACCCGCAAGGGGGCCGTGTCCGGAGCCGGTGGGGAGGGCACCCCCTAGGGCGCCCCCCAGGGCGTCCCTCCCGCAAAAGCGCTGTGGTCGTCGTCGTCCCGTCGTCCCCCCCCCCCCCGCCCCCCGCACCGTCCCTGGGCTCGGGAAGGGAAGCGCGCGCCGCCCCGGCAGGGCCCCGCACCGCGGGGGTCTCCGGGGTCCCGGGGAGGCGCGCGGCAGGCGGCGCGGGCGCAGCCGGGGCGTGCGGGGGCCCGGGGGGCCGCGGAGGCGGAGGAGGCGCGGGCTCTTGGGGCGCCGGGAGGCCGCCTCCAGCGTCTACGGCCATACCACCCTGAACGCGCCCGATCTCGTCTGATCTCGGAAGCTAAGCAGGGTCGGGCCTGGTTAGTACTTGGATGGGAGACCGCCTGGGAATACCGGGTGCCGTAGGCTTTTTCTTTGGCCCTCTCTCTCCTTTTCCTTCCTTGCTCTCTTTCCTTTCTCGGCCGCCCCGTGCCGGGCGGCCCGCCGAGCCCCAGCGCGCCCGCGCCCGGGGCCCGCTGCGCGCTCCAGGCCGCCCCGGCCTGTCCTGCCCGCCAGATGTTTCCACGGCCCCCGGGGCGGGGCCCCGGGACCCGCCGCCCGCCGAGCGGAAGGCGACCGCTCCCCTCCCCCCGCCGCAAGCGCCCCGACGCCGCCGGCCCCAAGCCTCCCAGCCCCGGCCGTCTCCCGCCCTTGCCAGAGACCCCCGTGGGCTGTCCCAGGAGCAGGCGGCCCCGGCGCGTTTCGTGCGCCTGGAGAAGGCGTCTGGGAGGGGCGGGGCGTGCGAGGCGACGTCCGGTGGCATCCTCTGGGAACCCGGCTCCCGGATGGGAGCCCCGGCCCCACCATCACTGAAGGGCGCCTCCCGGGATCCACAGGGCACGCCCAGACGGCGTGGCGCCCCGTCGGACGGCGCTATGCCGGGGAAGACCGCAGAGTCCCCCTTGGGGGACCCGGTGCCCCGAAAGGCGGGGAACGGCGCGATCCCGCAAGCCGCCTACAGGGGAGGCACCCGGCCGGGGGCCCAGGCAACGCCGCGCCCCCCCCACCCCCCACCCCCCCCATCCCGAGGCGGCTTGCGGGGGGCCCGGGAGGCCGGGGGCGGTCCCCGCCCTCCGCCACCCGCAAGGGGGCCGCGTCCGGAGCGGGTGGGGAGGGCACCCCCTTGGGCGCCCCCCAGGGCGTCCCTCCCGCAAAAGCGCTGTGGTTCCCCTACCCCCCCGCCCCCCCCCCCCGCACCGTCCCTGGGCTCGGGAAGGGAAGCGCGCGCCGCCCGGCAGGGCCCCGCACGGCAGCGGTCTCCGGGGGCCCGGGGCGGCGCGCGGCAGGCGGCGCGGGCGCAGCCGGGGCGTGCGGGGGTCCGGGGGCCGCGGAGGGGAGCAGGCGCGGGCTCTTGGGGCGCCGGGAGGCCGCCTCCAGCGTCTACGGCCATACCACCCTGAACGCGCCCGATCTCGTCTGATCTCGGAAGCTAAGCAGGGTCGGGCCTGGTTAGTACTTGGATGGGAGACCGCCTGGGAATACCGGGTGCCATAGGCTTTTTCTTTGGCCCTCTCTCTCCTTTTCCTTCCTTGCTCTCTTTCCTTTCTCGGCCGCCCCCTGCCGGGCGGACCGCCGAGCCCCAGCACGCCCGCGCCCGGGACCCGCTGCGCGCTCCAAAGCCGCCCCGGCCTGTCCTGCCCGCCAGATGTTTCCACCGCCCCCGGGGCGGGGCCCCGGGCCCCGCCGCCCGCCGCCCGCCCAGCGCAACGCGGCCGCTCCGCTACCCACGACGCCGCCGGCCCCAAGCCTCCCAGCCCCAGCCGTCTCCCGCCCTTGGCAGAGACCCCCGTGGGCTGTCCCAGGAGCAGGCGGCCCGGGCGCGTTTGGTGCGCCTGGAGAAGGTGTCTGGGAGGGGCGGGAGGGGCGGGGCGTGCGAGGCGACGTCCGGTGGCATCCTCTGGGAACCCGGCTCCCCGGATGGGAGCCCCGGCCCCACCATCACTGAAGGGCGCCTCCCGGGATCCACAGGGCACGCCGAGACGGCGTGGCGCCCCGTCGGACCGCGCTATGCCGGGGAAGACCGCAGAGTCCCCCTTGGGGGACCCGGTGCCCCGAAAGGCGGGGAACGGCGCGATCCCGCAAGCCGCCCACAGGGGAGGCACCCGGCAGGGGGCCCAGGCAACGCCGCGCCCCCCGCACCTCCCACCCCCCCATCCCGAGGCGGCTTGCGGGTGGCCCGGGAGTCCGGGGGCGGTCACCGCCCTCCGCCACCCGCAAGGGGGCCGCGTCCGGAGCGGGTGGGGAGGGCACCCCCTTGGGCGCCCCCCAGGGCGTCCCTCCCGCAAAAGCGCTGTCGTCGTCGTCGTCCCGTCGTCCCCCCCCCCCCGCCCCCCGCACCGTCCCTGGGCTCGGGAAGGGAAGCGCGCGCCGCCCCGGCAGGGCCCCGCACCGCGGGGGTCTCCGGGGTCCCGGGGAGGCGCGCGGCAGGCGGCGCGGGCGCAGCCGGGGCGTGCGGGGGCCCGGGGGCCGCGGAGGCGGAGGAGGCGCGGGCTCTTGGGGCGCCGGGAGGCCGCCTCCAGCGTCTACGGCCATACCACCCTGAACGCGCCCGATCTCGTCTGATCTCGGAAGCTAAGCAGGGTCGGGCCTGGTTAGTACTTGGATGGGAGACCGCCTGGGAATACCGGGTGCCGTAGGCTTTTTCTTTGGCCCTCTCTCTCCTTTTCCTTCCTTGCTCTCTTTCCTTTCTCGGCCGCCCCGTGCCGGGCGGCCCGCCGAGCGCCAGCGCGCCCGCGCCCGGGGACCCGCTGCGCGCTCAGGCCGCCCCGGCCTGTCCTGCCCGCCAGATGTTTCCACGGCCCCCGGGGCAGGGCCCCGGGACCCGCCGCCCGCCGAGCCGAAGGCGACCGCTCCCCTCCCCCCGCCGCAAGCGCCCCGACGCCGCCGGCCCCAAGCCTCCCAGCCCCGGCCGTCTCCCGCCCTTGCCAGAGACCCCCGTGGGCTGTCCCAGGAGCAGGCGGCCCCCGGCGCGTTTCGTGCGCCTGGAGAAGGCGTCTGGGAGGGGCGGGGCGTGCGAGGCGACGTCCGGTGGCATCCTCTGGGAACCCGGCTCCCGGATGGGAGCCCCGGCCCCACCATCACTGAAGGGCGCCTCCCGGGATCCACAGGGCACGCCCAGACGGCGTGGCGCCCCGTCGGACCGCGCTATGCCGGGGAAGACCGCAGAGTCCCCCTTGGGGGACCGGGTGCCCCGAAAGGCGGGGAACGGCGTGATCCCGCGCGCCGCCCGCCGCGGAGGCACCCGGCAGGGGGCCCAGGCAACGCCGAGCAACCCCCACCCCATCCCCCCGGCGGCTTGCGGGTGGCCCGGGAGGCCGGGGGCGGTCCCCGCCCTCCGCCACCCGCAAGGGGGCCGTGTCCGGAGCCGGTGGGGAGGGCACCCCCTAGGGCGCCCCCCAGGGCGTCCCTCCCGCAAAAGCGCTGTGGTCGTCGTCGTCCCGTCGTCCCCCCCCCCCCGCCCCCCGCACCGTCCCTGGGCTCGGGAAGGGAAGCGCGCGCCGCCCCGGCAGGGCCCCGCACCGCGGGGGTCTCCGGGGTCCCGGGGAGGCGCGCGGCAGGCGGCGCGGGCGCAGCCGGGGCGTGCGGGGGCCCGGGGGCCGCGGAGGCGGAGGAGGCGCGGGCTCTTGGGGCGCCGGGAGGCCGCCTCCAGCGTCTACGGCCATACCACCCTGAACGCGCCCGATCTCGTCTGATCTCGGAAGCTAAGCAGGGTCGGGCCTGGTTAGTACTTGGATGGGAGACCGCCTGGGAATACCGGGTGCCGTAGGCTTTTTCTTTGGCCCTCTCTCTCCTTTTCCTTCCTTGCTCTCTTTCCTTTCTCGGCCGCCCCGTGCCGGGCGGCCCGCCGAGCCCCAGCGCGCCCGCGCCCGGGGCCCGCTGCGCGCTCCAGGCCGCCCCGGCCTGTCCTGCCCGCCAGATGTTTCCACGGCCCCCGGGGCGGGGCCCCGGGACCCGCCGCCCGCCGAGCGGAAGGCGACCGCTCCCCTCCCCCCGCCGCAAGCGCCCCGACGCCGCCGGCCCCAAGCCTCCCAGCCCCGGCCGTCTCCCGCCCTTGCCAGAGACCCCCGTGGGCTGTCCCAGGAGCAGGCGGCCCCGGCGCGTTTCGTGCGCCTGGAGAAGGCGTCTGGGAGGGGCGGGGCGTGCGAGGCGACGTCCGGTGGCATCCTCTGGGAACCCGGCTCCCGGATGGGAGCCCCGGCCCCACCATCACTGAAGGGCGCCTCCCGGGATCCACAGGGCACGCCCAGACGGCGTGGCGCCCCGTCGGACGGCGCTATGCCGGGGAAGACCGCAGAGTCCCCCTTGGGGGACCCGGTGCCCCGAAAGGCGGGGAACGGCGCGATCCCGCAAGCCGCCTACAGGGGAGGCACCCGGCCGGGGGCCCAGGCAACGCCGCGCCCCCCCCACCCCCCACCCCCCCCATCCCGAGGCGGCTTGCGGGGGGCCCGGGAGGCCGGGGGCGGTCCCCGCCCTCCGCCACCCGCAAGGGGGCCGCGTCCGGAGCGGGTGGGGAGGGCACCCCCTTGGGCGCCCCCCAGGGCGTCCCTCCCGCAAAAGCGCTGTGGTTCCCCTACCCCCCCGCCCCCCCCCCCGCACCGTCCCTGGGCTCGGGAAGGGAAGCGCGCGCCGCCCCGGCAGGGCCCCGCACGGCAGCGGTCTCCGGGGGCCCGGGGCGGCGCGCGGCAGGCGGCGCGGGCGCAGCCGGGGCGTGCGGGGGTCCGGGGGCCGCGGAGGGGAGCAGGCGCGGGCTCTTGGGGCGCCGGGAGGCCGCCTCCAGCGTCTACGGCCATACCACCCTGAACGCGCCCGATCTCGTCTGATCTCGGAAGCTAAGCAGGGTCGGGCCTGGTTAGTACTTGGATGGGAGACCGCCTGGGAATACCGGGTGCCGTAGGCTTTTTCTTTGGCCCTCTCTCTCCTTTTCCTTCCTTGCTCTCTTTCCTTTCTCGGCCGCCCCCTGCCGGGCGGACCGCCGAGCCCCAGCACGCCCGCGCCCGGGACCCGCTGCGCGCTCCAAGCCGCCCCGGCCTGTCCTGCCCGCCAGATGTTTCCACCGCCCCCGGGGCGGGGCCCCGGGCCCCGCCGCCCGCCGCCCGCCCAGCGCAACGCGGCCGCTCCGCTACCCACGACGCCGCCGGCCCCAAGCCTCCCAGCCCCAGCCGTCTCCCGCCCTTGGCAGAGACCCCCGTGGGCTGTCCCAGGAGCAGGCGGCCCGGGCGCGTTTGGTGCGCCTGGAGAAGGTGTCTGGGAGGGGCGGGAGGGGCGGGGCGTGCGAGGCGACGTCCGGTGGCATCCTCTGGGAACCCGGCTCCCGGATGGGAGCCCCGGCCCCACCATCACTGAAGGGCGCCTCCCGGGATCCACAGGGCACGCCGAGACGGCGTGGCGCCCCGTCGGACCGCGCTATGCCGGGGAAGACCGCAGAGTCCCCCTTGGGGGACCCGGTGCCCCGAAAGGCGGGGAACGGCGCGATCCCGCAAGCCGCCCACAGGGGAGGCACCCGGCAGGGGGCCCAGGCAACGCCGCGCCCCCCGCACCTCCCACCCCCCCATCCCGAGGCGGCTTGCGGGTGGCCCGGGAGTCCGGGGGCGGTCACCGCCCTCCGCCACCCGCAAGGGGGCCGCGTCCGGAGCGGGTGGGGAGGGCACCCCCTTGGGCGCCCCCCAGGGCGTCCCTCCCGCAAAAGCGCTGTCGTCGTCGTCGTCCCCCCCCCCCCCGCCCCCCGCACCGTCCCTGGGCTCGGGAAGGGAAGCGCGCGCCGCCCCGGCAGGGCCCCGCACCGCGGGGGTCTCCGGGGTCCCGGGGAGGCGCGCGGCAGGCGGCGCGGGCGCAGCCGGGGCGTGCGGGGGCCCGGGGGCCGCGGAGGCGGAGGAGGCGCGGGCTCTTGGGGCGCCGGGAGGCCGCCTCCAGCGTCTACGGCCATACCACCCTGAACGCGCCCGATCTCGTCTGATCTCGGAAGCTAAGCAGGGTCGGGCCTGGTTAGTACTTGGATGGGAGACCGCCTGGGAATACCGGGTGCCGTAGGCTTTTTCTTTGGCCCTCTCTCTCCTTTTCCTTCCTTGCTCTCTTTCCTTTCTCGGCCGCCCCGTGCCGGGCGGCCCGCCGAGCGCCAGCGCGCCCGCGCCCGGGACCCGCTGCGCGCTCAGGCCGCCCCGGCCTGTCCTGCCCGCCAGATGTTTCCACGGCCCCCGGGGCAGGGCCCCGGGACCCGCCGCCCGCCGAGCCGAAGGCGACCGCTCCCCTCCCCCCGCCGCAAGCGCCCCGACGCCGCCGGCCCCAAGCCTCCCAGCCCCGGCCGTCTCCCGCCCTTGCCAGAGACCCCCGTGGGCTGTCCCAGGAGCAGGCGGCCCCCGGCGCGTTTCGTGCGCCTGGAGAAGGCGTCTGGGAGGGGCGGGGCGTGCGAGGCGACGTCCGGTGGCATCCTCTGGGAACCCGGCTCCCGGATGGGAGCCCCGGCCCCACCATCACTGAAGGGCGCCTCCCGGGATCCACAGGGCACGCCCAGACGGCGTGGCGCCCCGTCGGACCGCGCTATGCCGGGGAAGACCGCAGAGTCCCCCTTGGGGGACCCGGTGCCCCGAAAGGCGGGGAACGGCGCGATCCCGCAAGCCGCCTACAGGGGAGGCACCCGGCCGGGGGCCCAGGCAACGCCGCGCCCCCCCCACCCCCCACCCCCCCCATCCCGAGGCGGCTTGCGGGGGGCCCGGGAGGCCGGGGGCGGTCCCCGCCCTCCGCCACCCGCAAGGGGGCCGCGTCCGGAGCGGGTGGGGAGGGCACCCCCTTGGGCGCCCCCCAGGGCGTCCCTCCCGCAAAAGCGCTGTGGTTCCCCTACCCCCCCGCCCCCCCCCCCCGCACCGTCCCTGGGCTCGGGAAGGGAAGCGCGCGCCGCCCCGGCAGGGCCCCGCACGGCAGCGGTCTCCGGGGGCCCGGGGCGGCGCGCGGCAGCGGCGCGGGCGCAGCCGGGGCGTGCGGGGGTCCGGGGGCCGCGGAGGGGAGCAGGCGCGGGCTCTTGGGGCGCCGGGAGGCCGCCTCCAGCGTCTACGGCCATACCACCCTGAACGCGCCCGATCTCGTCTGATCTCGGAAGCTAAGCAGGGTCGGGCCTGGTTAGTACTTGGATGGGAGACCGCCTGGGAATACCGGGTGCCATAGGCTTTTTCTTTGGCCCTCTCTCTCCTTTTCCTTCCTTGCTCTCTTTCCTTTCTCGGCCGCCCCCTGCCGGGCGGACCGCCGAGCCCAGCACGCCCGCGCCCGGGACCCGCTGCGCGCTCCAAGCCGCCCCGGCCTGTCCTGCCCGCCAGATGTTTCCACGGCCCCCGGGGCGGGGCCCCGGGCCCCGCCGCCCGCCGCCCGCCCAGCGCAACGCGGCCGCTCCGCTACCCACGACGCCGCCGGCCCCAAGCCTCCCAGCCCCAGCCGTCTCCCGCCCTTGGCAGAGACCCCCGTGGGCTGTCCCAGGAGCAGGCGGCCCGGGCGCGTTTGGTGCGCCTGGAGAAGGTGTCTGGGAGGGGCGGGAGGGGCGGGGCGTGCGAGGCGACGCCCCGGTGGCATCCTCTGGGAACCCGGCTCCCGGATGGGAGCCCCGGCCCCACCATCACTGAAGGGCGCCTCCCGGGATCCACAGGGCACGCCGAGACGGCGTGGCGCCCCGTCGGACCGCGCTATGCCGGGGAAGACCGCAGAGTCCCCCTTGGGGGACCCGGTGCCCCGAAAGGCGGGGAACGGCGCGATCCCGCAAGCCGCCCACAGGGGAGGCACCCGGCAGGGGGCCCAGGCAACGCCGCGCCCCCCGCACCTCCCACCCCCCCATCCCGAGGCGGCTTGCGGGTGGCCCGGGAGTCCGGGGGCGGTCACCGCCCTCCGCCACCCGCAAGGGGGCCGCGTCCGGAGCGGGTGGGGAGGGCACCCCCTTGGGCGCCCCCCAGGGCGTCCCTCCCGCAAAAGCGCTGTCGTCGTCGTCGTCCCCCCCCCCCCGCCCCCCGCACCGTCCCTGGGCTCGGGAAGGGAAGCGCGCGCCGCCCCGGCAGGGCCCCGCACCGCGGGGGTCTCCGGGGTCCCGGGGAGGCGCGCGGCAGGCGGCGCGGGCGCAGCCGGGGCGTGCGGGGGCCCGGGGGCCGCGGAGGCGGAGGAGGCGCGGGCTCTTGGGGCGCCGGGAGGCCGCCTCCAGCGTCTACGGCCATACCACCCTGAACGCGCCCGATCTCGTCTGATCTCGGAAGCTAAGCAGGGTCGGGCCTGGTTAGTACTTGGATGGGAGACCGCCTGGGAATACCGGGTGCCGTAGGCTTTTTCTTTGGCCCTCTCTCTCCTTTTCCTTCCTTGCTCTCTTTCCTTTCTCGGCCGCCCCGTGCCGGGCGGCCCGCCGAGCGCCAGCGCGCCCGCGCCCGGGACCCGCTGCGCGCTCAGGCCGCCCCGGCCTGTCCTGCCCGCCAGATGTTTCCACGGCCCCCGGGGCAGGGCCCCGGGACCCGCCGCCCGCCGAGCCGAAGGCGACCGCTCCCCCTCCCCCCGCCGCAAGCGCCCCGACGCCGCCGGCCCCAAGCCTCCCAGCCCCGGCCGTCTCCCGCCCTTGCCAGAGACCCCCGTGGGCTGTCCCAGGAGCAGGCGGCCCCCGGCGCGTTTCGTGCGCCTGGAGAAGGCGTCTGGGAGGGGCGGGGCGTGCGAGGCGACGTCCGGTGGCATCCTCTGGGAACCCGGCTCCCGGATGGGAGCCCCGGCCCCACCATCACTGAAGGGCGCCTCCCGGGATCCACAGGGCACGCCCAGACGGCGTGGCGCCCCGTCGGACCGCGCTATGCCGGGGAAGACCGCAGAGTCCCCCTTGGGGGACCGGGTGCCCCGAAAGGCGGGGAACGGCGTGATCCCGCGCGCCGCCCGCCGCGGAGGCACCCGGCAGGGGGCCCAGGCAACGCCGCGCAACCCCCACCCCATCCCCCCGGCGGCTTGCGGGTGGCCCGGGAGGCCGGGGGCGGTCCCCGCCCTCCGCCACCCGCAAGGGGGCCGTGTCCGGAGCCGGTGGGGAGGGCACCCCCTAGGGCGCCCCCCAGGGCGTCCCTCCCGCAAAAGCGCTGTGGTCGTCGTCGTCCCGTCGTCCCCCCCCCCCCGCCCCCCGCACCGTCCCTGGGCTCGGGAAGGGAAGCGCGCGCCGCCCCGGCAGGGCCCCGCACCGCGGGGGTCTCCGGGGTCCCGGGGAGGCGCGCGGCAGGCGGCGCGGGCGCAGCCGGGGCGTGCGGGGGCCCGGGGGCCGCGGAGGCGGAGGAGGCGCGGGCTCTTGGGGCGCCGGGAGGCCGCCTCCAGCGTCTACGGCCATACCACCCTGAACGCGCCCGATCTCGTCTGATCTCGGAAGCTAAGCAGGGTCGGGCCTGGTTAGTACTTGGATGGGAGACCGCCTGGGAATACCGGGTGCCGTAGGCTTTTTCTTTGCCCTCTCTCTCCTTTTCCTTCCTTGCTCTCTTTCCTTTCTCGGCCGCCCCGTGCCGGGCGGCCCGCCGAGCCCCAGCGCGCCCGCGCCCGGGGCCCGCTGCGCGCTCCAGGCCGCCCCGGCCTGTCCTGCCCGCCAGATGTTTCCACGGCCCCCGGGGCGGGGCCCCGGGACCCGCCGCCCGCCGAGCGGAAGGCGACCGCTCCCCTCCCCCCCGCCGCAAGCGCCCCGACGCCGCCGGCCCCAAGCCTCCCAGCCCCGGCCGTCTCCCGCCCTTGCCAGAGACCCCCGTGGGCTGTCCCAGGAGCAGGCGGCCCCGGCGCGTTTCGTGCGCCTGGAGAAGGCGTCTGGGAGGGACGGGGCGTGCGAGGCGACGTCCGGTGGCATCCTCTGGGAACCCGGCTCCCGGATGGGAGCCCCGGCCCCACCATCACTGAAGGGCGCCTCCCGGGATCCACAGGGCACGCCCAGACGGCGTGGCGCCCCGTCGGACGGCGCTATGCCGGGGAAGACCGCAGAGTCCCCCTTGGGGGACCCGGTGCCCCGAAAGGCGGGGAACGGCGCGATCCCGCAAGCCGCCTACAGGGGAGGCACCCGGCCGGGGGCCCAGGCAACGCCGCGCCCCCCCCACCCCCCACCCCCCCCATCCCGAGGCGGCTTGCGGGGGGCCCGGGAGGCCGGGGGCGGTCCCCGCCCTCCGCCACCCGCAAGGGGGCCGCGTCCGGAGCGGGTGGGGAGGGCACCCCCTTGGGCGCCCCCCAGGGCGTCCCTCCCGCAAAAGCGCTGTGGTTCCCCTACCCCCCCGCCCCCCCCCCGCACCGTCCCTGGGCTCGGGAAGGGAAGCGCGCGCCGCCCCGGCAGGGCCCCGCACGGCAGCGGTCTCCGGGGGCCCGGGGCGGCGCGCGGCAGGCGGCGCGGGCGCAGCCGGGGCGTGCGGGGGTCCGGGGGCCGCGGAGGGGAGCAGGCGCGGGCTCTTGGGGCGCCGGGAGGCCGCCTCCAGCGTCTACGGCCATACCACCCTGAACGCGCCCGATCTCGTCTGATCTCGGAAGCTAAGCAGGGTCGGGCCTGGTTAGTACTTGGATGGGAGACCGCCTGGGAATACCGGGTGCCATAGGCTTTTTCTTTGGCCCTCTCTCTCCTTTTCCTTCCTTGCTCTCTTTCCTTTCTCGGCCGCCCCCTGCCGGGCGGACCGCCGAGCCCCAGCACGCCCGCGCCCGGGACCCGCTGCGCGCTCCAGGCCGCCCCGGCCTGTCCTGCCCGCCAGATGTTTCCACGGCCCCCGGGGCGGGGCCCCGGGCCCCGCCGCCCGCCGCCCGCCCAGCGCAACGCGGCCGCTCCGCTACCCACGACGCCGCCGGCCCCAAGCCTCCCAGCCCCAGCCGTCTCCCGCCCTTGGCAGAGACCCCCGTGGGCTGTCCCAGGAGCAGGCGGCCCGGGCGCGTTTGGTGCGCCTGGAGAAGGTGTCTGGGAGGGGCGGGAGGGGCGGGGCGTGCGAGGCGACGTCCGGTGGCATCCTCTGGGAACCCGGCTCCCGGATGGGAGCCCCGGCCCCACCATCACTGAAGGGCGCCTCCCGGGATCCACAGGGCACGCCGAGACGGCGTGGCGCCCCGTCGGACCGCGCTATGCCGGGGAAGACCGCAGAGTCCCCCTTGGGGGACCCGGTGCCCCGAAAGGCGGGGAACGGCGCGATCCCGCAAGCCGCCCACAGGGGAGGCACCCGGCAGGGGGCCCAGGCAACGCCGCGCCCCCCGCACCTCCCACCCCCCCATCCCGAGGCGGCTTGCGGGTGGCCCGGGAGTCCGGGGGCGGTCACCGCCCTCCGCCACCCGCAAGGGGGCCGCGTCCGGAGCGGGTGGGGAGGGCACCCCCTTGGGCGCCCCCCAGGGCGTCCCTCCCGCAAAAGCGCTGTCGTCGTCGTCGTCCCCCCCCCCCCCGCCCCCCGCACCGTCCCTGGGCTCGGGAAGGGAAGCGCGCGCCGCCCCGGCAGGGCCCCGCACCGCGGGGGTCTCCGGGGTCCCGGGGAGGCGCGCGGCAGGCGGCGCGGGCGCAGCCGGGGCGTGCGGGGGCCCGGGGGCCGCGGAGGCGGAGGAGGCGCGGGCTCTTGGGGCGCCGGGAGGCCGCCTCCAGCGTCTACGGCCATACCACCCTGAACGCGC
>NW_028269959.1:0-39064 GCF_054644295.1 Miniopterus natalensis
ATGCTTGATATGATTTCAGTCTAACTTGTAGAGACTTGTTTTGTGAACTAACAAATGGTCTATCTTTGAGAATGATCCATGTGCATTTGAGGAGAATATTTATTCTGCAGCTTTGGGATGAAATGTTCTGTAAATGTCAATTAATCTGATCTAGTGTGTCATTTAGAGCCACTCTTTCTTTGTTGAGTTTTTGTCTGGATGATTGCTCCAGTAAAGTCAGTGGGTTTTTAAACTTTCCTAATATGACTGTATTACAGTCGATCTCTCCTTTAATATTCTCCAAAAATTTTTGTTTGTTTGTTTCTTTGTTTGTTCCCAGGCTATGTGAGTCTTTTGTTCTGAAGTGGGACTCTTGTAGACAACATACATTTAAGTCATGTTTTCTTATGCATTCAGCTACCCAATGTTTTGATTGGAACATTTAATCCATGTAAATTTACAGTTATTATTGATTTGTACATATCTATTGCCATTTTATTTCTTTATTCCTATGTTTCTCTTTCTTTCTATTTCAACTTCGTATTACAGCAGTCCCTTTAACAGTTTTTGCAGTGTTGGTTTGGTGGTGATAAACTCCATTAGCCATTTTTTTGTCTGGGAAGCTTTTATTTCACCATCTATTTTGAATGATAGCTTTGTTGGTTAGAATAGTCTTGGTTTCAGATTCTTGATTTTCTTTACATTGACTAACTCATGGCATTCCCTTCTGGCCTATAGAGTGCCTGATGAGAAATCAGCTGACAGCCTTATGGGAGCTTCTTTGTAGGTAACAGATTGCTTTTCTCTTGTTGACTTTAAGATTCTCTCTTTGTCTTGAATTTTTGGCATTTTAATTATGATGTGTCTGGGCACAGGCCTCTTTGAGTTCTTTGTGCTTGGTATTCTATGTGCCTCCTGCACTTGTGTAACTTTTTCCTTCAGTCAATTGCTTTCAGCAGGTTAGGGAAATTTTCTTCCATTATTTCTTCAAGTATGTTCGCTAACCTTTGCTTACTTTCTACCTCTTCTGGCACCCCTATAATGTGAATATTGTTACATTTCATGTCTTCCAACAGCTCCCTTAAACTGTCCTCTTTTTTTTAATTGTTTTTTATATTTGGTTCTCTTGATTGAGTGATTTTTTTTTCTACTCTGTCACCTAAATCCCTGATCTGATCCTCAGCTTCCCCTAATCTGCTATTTATTCTTTCCAACGTAGTTTTTATTTCTACTCTGTCATTCTTAATTTTCTTCATGGTTTCCATGTCTTTTCTGATGCTGCTGAGTATACTCATGATAAGTATTTTGAACTCTGTCTCTGATAGATTACTTATCTCCATTTCTTTTAGCTCTTTCCCTGGAGAATTCTTTTGTTCTTTCATTTGGGGCTTTTTTTCTGTCTTGCCATTTTGGATACTTCTCTGCATTTGTTTCTATGTATTAGATAGTCCTGCTAGGACTACCAGACCTTTGTATGGTATCTGGAGCAGGCCAATGTCAGATGCTGTTTGTGACAGGCATCGGGTACCCTGTTTGAAGCTTTCCGCACTTCACAGCTTGTGGTTCACACTGCTTGTGCTGGATGCATTTGGAATGGACCAAGATTCACATGAAGGTCTGCTTTTCCAAGCCCTGGGTCTAGAAGCAAATTGGGCAAAGACTCAAAGCATCCAGACGATGATTGTTATCCAGTCTCTTAATGAGCCTCAGGCTGTAGAAACTCCACAGGGTGGGGTGAGAGGTTTTCAATGGGCAAGTCAATTGCTTTCCCATCAGGCAAAAGTGCCTGGACAGTAAATGTCTTCCTGAGAAAGATGTCCTCTGCCATATGGGGGAATGATTCAGCACAAGAATTCAAATGGCTGCCATCTGAGCTCCATCCACCAAGCCAACACAACCAGACTCTCCCCAAACAACCCCAGTTCACTCTGCTTTCCCTCTGCAGGAGTCCAAGGTGAGTGGCTACACACAAAACTCTGTACTTAGGCCTTTTAAGAGGGCACCTGTATTTCCAGCCATTTATCCTTGTCAGATGGAAACTCTTCTGCTTTTCACAACCAGATTTTATGGGAGCCTTTCTAAGTTTTGGTGCTCTGGGCAAGAAAGCCCAGCCTGGGCTTAGATCCCAGAGGACTCAGTGCGAAGCCCCCACAACTGAGATATTTCTCCACAACTTCTGCTGCTTCCTGTGGGAGCCTAGCCATGGCTGTTCCACCTCTACACTTCCTGCCAATCGCTATGTCATCCCAGCTTTATGTCCTTGGTTATGAGGGTGCTTGCCAGCTAATCTTCAGTTAATAATTCAGGATAGCTTTTTTAAAACATAATTTAGTTGTAATTTCAATTTTGTCCTAGGAGAATGTCAGTGTAGCTTCCACTCAATCTGATGCCATCTTGGAATTAGCTGGAAAACTAATTTCTGATTAGTATTTGTAGGAGAATTTTATGAGGCAGGGAATGCTCAGTTATATATATTGATCTATATGTATAGATCAATATATATACACATATATTTGTGTATATATTCTTAATAATTTTCAGTGAAAGACTGGAGGCAATACCTTAGAATGATGCCAAAGGATTAATTTGCAACAAAAATTTAATACTGAGGATTATAAATTCCCTTTGTGATGACAATTACTTAAGAATAATTTCACTTAAAGGGATTTCAGTTACGCAGCATATTGATATAATAATATATGGATCAGGCTGTAAGTGACAGCTGTTTAGACAATGCTTTGCAAGGATAGGTACTTCTACTCATTTCTCCTCTTGTATGTGAGTGTGTTATTTATTTTTATTCTGAAATAGGTAAAAGACTCAATGCAAGATCAATGATTGATGCACTGTATATCAACTCCACTCTTTAGAGGGCGTGGTAGTCTACCTCTTTGTATGTTTTTATTTCCAATCACAACCCCTCTGGCCTCAGGAATGTGTGAAAGTTAAATAACATTTCCTCAAATTGGTGAGATGATTTTTGAACACTGTACAACCCCTTCTCAGAAACACATGTCAATGTGGGTGGGTTCTAGAACGTATTGTGCTGTGAGAAATAAGTAACAGGGGAATACAGACACCATGTGATTTCACTTATATATGGAACCTAAAGAACAAAATATACAAATAAGCAAATCGAGGCAGATTCATAAATACAAAGACCATTTTGATGGTTTCCAGAAGGGAGGTCCTCTTGATAACTGGATGAAAAAGGTGAATTCACTAAGAAATACAAATTGGCATTTACAACAAAGTGTGAATCCTTTATTAGAAAAACATATATCAATCTTTGAATCCTGTCTTAATTTTCATGCATAATAACTTAACTTAGAGTATGTGCTTAGAATGAAACAAAAAGGCAGCAATGGAAAGAGAAGCGAGTTAGGCAGAACTCTTCTACAAAGCAAACACATTTTTTTATGCATTCATTGGTTGATTCTTGTTTTCATTAAGTTTATTCTGGTGACAATGGTCAATATAAAAATATAGGTTTCAGGTGTGGTTTTCTATGTTAGAAGATCTGTATATTGCTCTGTGAGTCCACCATCAAAACTCATTTCTTCTCCCATCACCATATATTAAGATCCCCTTCACTCCATCCCCTTCTCTCTAGCAACCACCACACTGCTGTTAGTATCCATGAGTCTCAATTTAATATTCCACATATGAGTGAAATCATATGTTTCTTAGCTTTTTCTAACTGACTTATTTGACTTAGAATAATATTCTCAAGGTCCATCCGTGCTGTTGCAAATGGCAGTATGTCATCCTTTTTTATGGCTGAGTAGTATTTCAATGTGTATATGTATTATGTCTTCTTTATCCAGTCCTTTATAGCAGGACACTTTGTTTGTTTCCATGTTTTGGCCACCACGAATAATGCTGCAATGAATGTAGGGGTGTATGTATCTTTGCAAATACTTGTTTTTGACTTTTGGGGGTCGAATGGAAGCTCTATTCTTAATTTTTTGAAGACTCACCAGACTGCTTTCCATAGTGGTTGAACCAGTCTACATTCCCACCAGCAGTGAAGGAGCATTTTCTTTTCTCCACAACCTCTCCAACAGTTGTTATTGCTTGTCTTGTTGATCATAGCCACTCTAACAGGTGTGAGGTGGTATCTCATTGTAGTTTTGATTTGCATTTCCTTAATTGCTAGTGAGGTTGTACGTCTTTCACCTATCTATTAGCTGTTTCTATGTCTTCTTGGGAGAGGTATCTGTTCAGGTCCTCTGCCCCCTTTTTGGTTGGTTCATTTGTTTGGTGTTGAGTTGTATTAGTTCTTTATATATTTTTTAAATTAAACCTTTCAAACAGTCAAAGCTACTGTTTGCAAATACCATCTCCCATCTGGTTGGTTGCCTCATTGTTTTGTTTTTAGTTGTTTTTGCTGTGCAGAAGATTTTGGTCTGATATAGTCCCCTTCATTTATATTTGTCTTTACTTCCCTTGCCTTTGGGGTCAGGTTCATAAAATAGTCTCTGTGACCAAGGTCGTAAATTTGGTACCTATCTTTTCTTCCATGTAACTCATTGTTTTGGGTCTCACATTTAGGTCTTTGATCCATTTTGAGTTAATTTTGTACATGAGGACAAACAGTAATCCAGTTTCAATCTTTTGCATGTGGCTTTCCAGTTTTCCAAGCACAATTTATTGAAGAGGCTATCTTTACTCCATTGCGTGTTCCTGGATCCTTTTTCAAAAATTATCTGCCCATATACATGTGGTATTGTATCTGGGCTCTCTATACTGTTCCACTGATCTGTGTGTTTGTTTCTGTGCCTATAGCATGAAGTTTGGGTTAGCATAGCTCTGTAGAATAATTTGAAATCAGGCAGCATGATACCTCCAGTTTTGTTCTTTTTTCTCAGGATTGCTTTGACTATTCAGGATCTTTTATGGTTCCATACTAAATCAAATCATCTGATGATTTCTCATTCTATTTCTTTTAAAAAGTGACATTGTTATTTTGATGAGGATTGTATTAAATCTGTATATTACTTTGGGTAATATGGCCATCTTAACTATACTGATTCTTCCAATTCATGAACACAGGATATTTTTCCATTTTGTTGCATCTTTTTCAATCTCTTTTATTAATGCTTTGTGATTTTCTATATATAGGTTTTTCACATTCTTTGTTCAGTTTATTCCTAGGTATTGCACTCTTTTGACTTCAATTCCAAAAGGTATTTTTTCCCCCACTTTTTCTTTATCTGAAGTTTTCTTGTTTGTATGCAGGAAGGCAATGGATTTTTGTACCTTGATTTTGTTTCCTGCAACTTTACTGTATCTATTTATTGTTTCTAACAGTTTTTTGGTGGTCTTTAGGGTTTTCTATATAAAGAATCATGTCATCCACAAAGATTGGCAGTTTTACTTCTTCCTTCCCTATTGGGATGCCTTTTATTTCTTTCGTTGCCTTATTGCTCTGGCTAGTACTTCCAGAACTATGTGGAATAAGAGTGGAGTGGATACCCTTGTCTTGTTTCTGATCTTAGAGGAAAAGCTTTCAGCTTTTCTCCAGATTATGATATTAGCTGAGGGTTTTTCATATATGGATTTTATTGTTTGAAGGTATTTTCCTTCCATTCCTATTTTATTGAGTGCTTTCTTCATAAATTATGTTGTATCTTATCAAATGATTTTTCTACATCAATTTTATCAATTGATAAAATTATATGATTTTTATCCTTTTTTTTGTTACTGTGGTGTATTACATTGATTGATTTACTTATGTTGAACCATCCTTGTGCACTTGGAATTAATCCTACTTGATCATAATGTATTATTTTTTTTATGTACTGTTGTATTTGATTTGCTAACAGTTAGTTTAGGATTTTTGCATCTGTATTCATCAGAGATATTGGTCTGTAGTGTTCTTGTTTTGTGTCATCCTTGCCAAGATTTGGTATCAGAATTATGTTGGCCTCCTAAAATGGGTTAGAAAGCATGGCTTCTTCTTCAACTTTTTGGAAGCGTTTGAGAAGGATAGGTTTTAAATCTTTAAATTGTTTGGTAGTATTTACTGGTAAAGCCACCTGGTCTCCTACTTTTATTTTTTGGGAAGTTTTTGATAGTTGTTTCAATTTCCTCACTGCTAATCAGTCTCTTTAGATTTTTCCATTCTTCATTATTTAGTCTAGGAAGGTTATGTATTTCTAGGAACTCATCCAATTCATCTAGGTTATTAAATTTGGTGGCAAATAGTCTTTCATAATATTCTAGTGTAATACTTTGTATATCTGTGATGTCTGTGGTGACTTCTCTCTCATTTCTGATTTTCTTTATAATAGTCTTTTGCTTGTTTTCTTTATTGACTTTGGCTAGAGGCTTGTCAATTTTATTAATCTTTGCAAAGAACAAGTTCTTTGTTTTATTAATTTTTTTGTTTATTGTTTTAGTTCTCTATTTCATTCAAATCTTTAATTGTTATGAATTCCTTTCTTCTATTGACTTTTGGTTGCTTTTGTTCTTTTTTTAATTCTTTAAGATGAGACGTTACATTGTTTACCTGGGATTTCTCTTATTTCTTGAGATAGCCTGCAAGGAGATAAACTGCCTTCTTATTACAGTTTTGATACGTTGTATTTTCATTCACATTTGCCTCTATATACTTTTTGATCTCACTTTTTATTTCTTCTCTGCTCCAGCAATTTTTAGTAGAATGCTGTTTAATCTCCGTGTGTTTATGGGTTTCTTTACTTCCTTTTTGATGGTGATTTCTAATTTCAAGGCATCCTGGTCAGAAAATATACTTGGTATAGTTTCAATCTTCTTCAATTTGTTGATGCTACTCCTGTGACCCAATATATGGTCTCTCCTTAGGAATATTGCATGTGCACTGGAAAAAAGTGTATAATCTGATGTGCTGGGATGAAAGGCTTTGTAAATGTCAATTATGTCCATTTGGTCTAGCATTTCCTTTAAGACCGATATTTCTTTATTGATTTTCTGTTTGGTTGATCTGTCTAGAGCTGTCAGTGGAGTATTAAGGTCCTCAACTATAACTGTGTTTTGATCTGTTTCTCCCTTTAGTTCTGTGATTAGTTGCATTCTATATTTTGGGGTTCCCTGGTTGTGTGCATATGTATTAAGAACTGTTATGTTGTCTTGAGGTAGTGTTCCCTTTCTCATATAAAGTGTCTATATTTGTCTGTTGTTATCTTTGCTGTCTTGAAATCTATTTTGTCAGATATAACTATGGCTACACCTGCTTTCTGGTGGATGTTATTTGCTTGGAGAATCATTTTCCAAGTTTTTACTTTGAATCTACCTTTGACTTTGTGGCTTAGATGTGTCTCTTGTAGACAGCATATGGTTGGGTTTTGCTTTTTAATCCACTGTGTTACTCTGTTCCTCTTTATATGTGAATTCAGAGCATTTATATTTAGTGTAATTATTGATGTATAAGGATTTCCTGTAGCCAGTTTATCATTTGTTTTCTGGTAGCTCTTTGCCTTTACTGGTTCTTTTTCTTTGTGCTTTTGTCTGTTGTTTTTGTTTGGTGGTGTTTCATACTTCTTCCCTCTGTATCGTCTTTTTTTAAGCTATGTGTCCTGGGTTGGAGATTTTTTAGTGTGGTTACCATTAAAAGTTGCACATATACAATAGTGTTTTTTTCTTTTGGTGCATCTGATATTCATCCTCCTTTGCCAGTTCAAATCTGTACCACCTCCCCCTTAATGATTTTCTTCTCACTAATTATCCCTGTTTCTGCTGCAAGTTTTTTGGTGATCTTACTCTTAGTGTTGTGACTTTATGTTCTTTGTTTCAGGTAGAATAACTCCCTTGAGTATTTCCTGCAGTAAAAGTTTTCTGGCGATAAAATCTCTCAGCTCCTGTATTTCTGAGAACTTCTTTATTTCTCTTTCATATTTAAAAGATAATTTTGCTGGATATATTATCCATGGCTCATAATTTCTCTCTCTCAGACATTTGAACATTTGTTTCTACTCTCCTCTGGCTTATAGAGTTTCTGCTGAGATGTCAGATAAAATTCTAATGGGTTTTACTTTGTAAGTCACTTCTTTCTTTTTCCTGGATGCTTTGAGATTTTTTTCTTTGTAATCAATTTTTTACAGTTTTAATACACAATGCCTTGATGAGGTCCTCTTTGGATTGAGGTAACAAGGTGTTCTGTTTGCTTCTGGGATTCAAGGGTCTAGTTCTTTCCATAGATTTGGGGAGTTCTCATCCAGTATTTGTTTGAATAGACTTTCTGTTCACCTTTCCCTCTCTTCTTCTTCCAAAGTATCTATTATTCTAACATTGCTTTTATGGATGGCATCAGATACTTCTTGTAGAGCTATTTCATTTTTCTTTAGGCTCAGGTTTCTTCCTTTCTCTGCATCATTTCTAGATTCCTATCTTTGATATCACTAATTTTTTCCTCCATCTGGTTTTCTCTGTTTTCTCTTCTCAGTAGCTCATTCCTAATCTCCCTAATTGCATATTTCATTTTCGGGATTTCTAATTAGTTCTTTTTTAAAGCTTCAATCTCTGGTAAAGTATTCATTTTGTTCACTGATTTGTTTTCTAAGTGCAATGAATTGCTTGTCTGTATTTTCTCACATGTTGGTGAGTATTTTTAGAACTGCACTCTTGAAGTTTCTGTCATTTATATCATATATTTCCATGTGGCCCAGCTTGCTTTCTGGGGATTTTTCATTTTCTTTCTGATCATCCTCTTTACCGTGGTTATTCATAGTATGTGCTAAACTCCCTTTTCTAGGTGTAAATTTGCCCTTTTTAGCAGTGTTCTCTGAAGAGGTCTTTCTACTGTTTTCCAGTAGATAACAGTACGGCTGCTCTGCTTGAGGGATGGGTTTGTTTTGATCTCATGTTAAGGGCAATCTCAGACCTCCCTGAGGTCCTTCCCGAAGAACCAAACCTGGGGATCAGTCAAAGGGAAACAATGGTACCACTGCAATAGCTCTTAGTTTACAGAGACACCTAAGGCAATGGGAGATGAGTTTTGGGAGTCCAAGGTGTGGGTGGAACATGACAAGGCTCTGTATTTTTGTTTATTTGTCAGAAACACCCATGCCTGACAGTGAGACAACCATGTAGCAGAACCCCACACTCTGTCAGGCACCTGCTGGTTTAGTCACTGTTCACTCAACTAGCTCTGTTGGGCTGGCCTCAGCAGCTCTCTTCCTCCTGGCTGAAGGAAGCACCTGCTACTGCTGGTTTCCTCCCCCCTCTTGGAGATGTAACCAGCTACTGACTACTGGGCTGCATCTCAGGGCCCTCTGAGCTTTCCTTCCTTCTTATCTTCCTGGTTATTCCAAGTTGCCCTCCTTTAGATGTTTCAATGTGTGGGTCTCTCAGGTTGCCTCTGTGTTGAGTAGGGTATTTTTGTTGAATTATAGTTGGTTAATTCGTTGAAATTTCATGGGAAGACATCAAGGACATCTCTTATTCCACCAGTGCTCTGACATTCCAAAGTGGCATTCTCAAAATTGTCTCAGGGATATAAAGCACAGAACAGGAAGCCCTGGCCAGTGTTTCTCAGTGGGTAGAGCTTTGGTCCACCAACCAAAGGGTCACTGGTTTGATTCTCAATCGAGGGCACATACTTGTGTTACATGTCAGACCTCTGGACCTGGGGCATGTGCAGGAGGCAAGCAATAGATGTGTTTCCCTTACATCATTGTTTCTCTCTCTCCCACTCCCTCATTCTGTTACGCTCTCTTTTAAAAACAAAAAATCATTGGTATAAATATCCTCAGATGAGGATTAAAAGAAAAAAAAGTAAAGCCTAGGGATAAAGTCAATAGTATTGTAATAACTATGCATGGTTCCAAATGGATAAGCATATCATTTCAGAAGATAGGTAAAGGTCTCATAAGTGGGTTGTGCTCCTGAAACTAATAAAATATTATATGTCAACTATAAAGGTAAAAACATTTTTAAATTTTTTTTAAAGAAAAATTATAAAGATATGCATGTGTATTAGGAGTAAGGGAGAAATATGGGGATTCTGAAATTTTTGTACCTCTTTTTGACTTTTGCCTTCATTTAGAATCAATTGTTCCTTTATTCCTTCTACTTTGTGAGGAAGAAAAGGGAAAGTCAGTGTTTTAAAATAATAATATAATTCCCTTTTTCATCTCTAATGTTATTGTTTTCTTTACTGTAGACACTATTACATATGTCTCCCAAGGAAAGTCACTTAAACATCAATTTTTCTATAGTCATGGTCTCATTTGTTACTTGTAACTTCCTCTTGAACTACCAATGACCATCATCCCAAACCCAACATACCAGTATTTTTACATAATTTCCCCTCAATATTTACCTTCCAAACTGAAGGATGCCAATTTGACTTACTATTGAGTTATAACCCATTATTGCTTGTTTAAATTGTTTGTTTTGTTATCTATACAGCCATTCATTTGGAGTCTCAAAAATTTTATCATTCCCACACCTCTACCATATCATTATGCTCAATAACTATGATGTCAAAATTTGTCCAAGATATGCCTATGTCAGTTCATTTACCTTACTGATTGTCATGTAATATTTAATTTCTGTTTTTCCTTTTTTGGAATTTAATATGAAAGTGTTTTATTTAGCTGGCAGTTAAAATAGACATTCACATAACATAAGGTTGATAAAAATGTTGTAAATAGAGTGGTTTAGAAATATAAGCCTGTAGGACTTCTATACGTGTTGGTCTTCTAATTTACTGTTTCTGCCTATTCTATACAACACAGGTGCTGCATACAGTAGAATTGACTATATACATTAATTAAACCAAAGAACTTATGAATCTTATACATTGAACAATTGAATGCCAACTAATGTCAAAAAGGATAAGAAATAGTTTTACAGGGTACCTTGGGAAATATTTTTTCCATGTTTCTTTATTTCAGTTAATATACTCATTTTATGATCATGAGATTTTGTGTGTGCCTATCTGACATGTTGTGCATGTCTGTTCATTGGTAGTGTGCTGGGATTTATTTTAAATATAAATTTGTATAAAATTTTAGTTTTATTCCTTTCTCTTTTATAAAATGTTTACATTTATCTCTCTATTTTGTTTTTCAGAAAAACATGTTATGATACATGGTAAATGTTTTTAAAAAATTTCTATTCCTAATTCCTCCAAAATGACTGTTTTTTATTGCAATCATATTCCTTCCTCTTAAACTACATGCCATCAATTGCCTTGCTCTTTTCCTGGATCATTTCTTTCCCTCTTCAATTAACTTGCTATGATCTTCTGTCATATTTAGTCTCTCCAATTCAATTTACAAACTTCTATATATTTTAATTCTTTCTTGTGCATTCCATACAGTTGCTATGCTGACAACAATGGCTTTCACTGTTTTACATAAAAAAGCTATAGTTTCACTAAGTTGTGAAATTGAAGGCATTAGATTGACAATCACTTGGACTGCTTATCTTTTTGTCTATGTTTCTGGAGCACATGCAGATACAAGCCAAGGTAATCAATTCCATGTTTGAGAGATCAAATGATATTTTTCAGATTTTAAGAGATGCAAACATAATCTCAGTATTCTGAATAAAGTATGTCAATCTATTATCTTTAATAATTATTGGAGTTTTATATATGTATACATATATATTTAGATATACATACATACATATACTAATACATACACACACATATATATATTATGGTCAAGTGTTAACATGAGGCTTATTCTTCCACTGTCTTTAGACATATTTCCAGTGTGTCCCCAGGTCCACAAATATTTTCCATGATTTTCCTGGAAGTGATTTTATATAAAACCATACCACCAGCTTTTCTCTTTGCCCTTTAGATTACCACAAGTTTAATATTGCTAAACTACAATGTCTGCTAATATTTAATGGAGAATTATATATCAATTGGAGGGTTCAATGATTATGTATTTCTCAAGTACCAAAATTTGAACTGAAAAATTTGGAAACAATTACCTTGGAATGTTCCAAAAGGTTTCTTCTTCATAGGTGAAATCCTTAGAACTTTAACAAACTTTGCAATGCCATTATTTTCACGACCATTTTAATCCCAAGGGAATACATTTCAGGCATATGTCAATTTAACATATATAGCAGGTATTTTATGCTTGTTGCAACATGTAGAATTTTGAACGGATGGATACCTTTCATATTTTCCTACTTATCTATATCATCATCCTGATATTTACCTTTATCTCCATTTTGTTTTTCAGAAAGATCCCAACAATATAATGGTAAATTTTTTGAAACCCGTTATTCCCAATCCCCTTTAGATGACTGATATCTTGTTTCCTTAATATTCCCTGCCTCATACACTGCCTGCCATTCGCTGACTAGTCGTTTTCTAGATTTCTAACCTTTTCCCGATAAATTGGCTATGGACTTCTCCCACATTAGGTGTGTCCATTTCAACTTCCCCATGTTCCGTTTTTCCTATTTGTTCTTCTCTATTCCATGCCATTTTCCCCCTTCCAACATTGGTTTGTTCTGATTTCTGAATTTGCTTTAGTTTCCCAAAGGAGTTGGCAAGATGAAGAGCATTAGGCTGATAGGCCCACTGTGTGCATGTTATTTATCTTTCTGAAACAAGTTCAAAGATTGAACCACTGTCGTACCACCATTCTGGGGTGTCCGTTTCTATACCACGGACATTTTTTCTAACTATAAGGGATGAAAACAGTTCCAAAAATTGGACTAAAATTTGACATATATTGTTTTTCAAATCCTTTAATTTTATTTTTTCTTAGTTGTTGTCACTATTAAAGATGTCCCCCAAGGTAAGTGAGTTTAATGTACATGTTTGTATACCTCATGACCGTCTTATCTGTTACTTGTAACTTCCTCTCCAATGAACAAAGATCCTCATCCCAAATCCAACACACATCGATTTTTGCATACTATTCTCTCAATACTTTTCTTTCAAACTAAAGATTGCCATTATGATTTGCTATTCAATTAAAACCCCTTATTGCTTGTTTGAATTGATTGTTCTGTTATCTATGCAGGCATTCCCCTGGATTCTTGTAGTTGTATTTTTCATACACCTCTACCATATTGTTATGCTCAATGCGGCTGCTGTAAAAATTTGTCCAGGATATGCCTATATCAATTCATTTACGCAAGTGAATGCCATGTGATACTTTATTTTTCCTTTACCTTTTCTTGGAATTTAATTAGAAAATGTTTTATTTAGCTGGCAGTTAAAATAAAGATTCACATAAGACAAGGTTGATTAAAATGTTTTTAACAGAGTGATCTAGGAATAGAACATTGGTGTACTTCTGTGGGCAGTGTTTCCAGATCCTCTAATTTCCTGTTTGTGCCTACTGTATACAACGTAGCTGCTGCAAACATTGCAACTGACTATACACATTAATTAAAGTAAAGAACTGAGGACTCTTACACATTGAACAAAAAAATCCTAGGCAATGTCCAAGGGGATAAGAAATACTTAAAAAGGCCATCTTGAGAAATATTATTTTCATTTTTGGTTTATTTCAGTTAATATACTCATTTCATGATCATTTTCATTTTGAAAAGAGTGCTCCCTGGAAAATACTGAGTTTTCAGCCGATATTTTGTGCACATGTATGTGTGTGTGTGTGTATGTGTATGTATGTGTGTGTGAGATGCTGTGTGTGCCTAGAAGCAATGTTGTGCCTCTTTGTTTATTAGCAGCCTGATAGGATAAATTTGAAATAGAAATTTGAGTGACATTTGAGTTGTATGACTATTTCTTTTACACAATGTTTACAATGATCTCTCCATTTTGTCTTTCAGAAAAAGCTATGGAAGCATTCAGTAAGTGTTCATGAAATTCTTACTTGTAACCCCAATAAAGTTTCTTACCTTTATATTCCCTTCTATTAATTTACATTCCATCGATTGGCTTTCTCTTTTCCTGGATAGCCAACTTTACTACTTTAATTAACTTGCTAAGTTCTTCTGTCATATTAAGTCTCTCCAACCTGATTGTCCAAACTTCCATATATTTCCACTCCATTGTATGTATTCCAGAACACTGTTACGTGAACAACATTGGCCTTGTCCATTCTTCAGAAAAAAGGTAGTTTCACTACCTTGGTGAAATGAACGGCATTAGCTTGACAGGCACATGGATTGGTTCTCAATCTGTCTATTTTTCTGGAACACATTCAAGTACAGGTCAAGGGAATTAATTCCATCTTTGTGTGATCATGTGATATTTTCCTAATCTTAAAACATGGGGAAATTATCTTAATATATTGAGTACAGTTAGTCAATCCATTTCCGTTCAAAATCATTTTAGACTTACATATGTATACATAAATATTTATATATACATACAAATATATGCATAAACATCTATATTCACACACACTTATATACATACATAAATCCATGTAAAGTGTTAACACGAGGCCCATTCTTCTACTGCCTTCCTACACATTTCCAATGTGTTCCCAGGTCTACAGATATTTTCCATGAATTTTCTGGAAATGATTTTAAGTGCTACCACACTACCTGTTTTTCTTTTTGCCTTTTAGATTACCACAGTTTTAATGTTGCTAAACTCCAATGTGTGTTCATATTTAATGGAGAAAATTTTATATCACTTGGGAGGTTCAATGTATTTCTCAAGTCTCAAACTTTGAACTGAAATACTTTGAAAAAAATTACCTTGTCATGTTCCAAAATATTTTCTCTACGTCATAGGTGAAATCTTTAGAACTTTAACACACTCTTTGCAATGGCATTATTTTCATGATTGTCTGAATTCCAAGGGAGTACATTTCAGGAATCTATCCATTTAATTTGCATAGCAGGCTTTTTATGATTGCCTCTACATGTAGAATCTTGAACAACTGGATTCTTTTAATCTTTTCTTTCTTATCTATTTCGTTATCCTGATACTTACCTTGATTTCTTGAATTTGTTTTTCAGAAAGACCACAGCAATATAATGGTAGTTTTTCTGAAACCCATTATTCCCAGTCCTCTTTATTTTTTTAATTTATTTTTTATATTTATTTTACTGTTGAAAGTATTGCTAATGCCCTCCCTTTTCTCCTCTTTATCCCCTCTCCCACCAGATTCCACCCCTCCCCATTCATTCCCCTGTGCATTGTGCGTGTCTGTGGTCTGTGCATACATGCTTGTAAGTTCTTTGGTCAATCCCTTCCTACCCTCCTTCCTGCCTCCCGTCTGAGATCTGTCAATCTGTTTCATGCTTCCATGTCTGGAATGCCTTGTACCTCATTTCTTAATATTCCCTGGGTTTTACACTCTCTGCCATCCTTTGGTTTACTCTTCTTCCAGATTTCTACCCTTCCCTTCCCAATAAATTGGTTATGGACTTTTCCTACATCAGCTCTCTCCATTCCAATTGCCCCACCTTCCTTTTTTTTTCTATTTTTTTCTTTTTTTACCCATACCATGTTCCCCCTACCAACATTATCTTATTCTGTTTTCCCAAATTGGTTTAGTGTCCCTAAGAATTTGGTAAGATGAAGGGCATTAGGTTGATAGGCCCATGGTTTGCATGTTGTTTGTCTTTCTGGAACACATTCAAAGATTGTACCACTGTGGAACATCCCCACTGGAGTGACCATTCTTATACCACTGATAGTTTGCTAACTACAAGGGTGCAAACGATTCTAAAAATTCTAGTGAAATTTGACCATACACTGTGTTTCAAACCCTATGTACTTCTGGTATCATTCGTAAGTCAAGGATGAACTTGGTGCTTATTATTTTCCCTGCCTGTGGATGCATTGCTCAGGTGAATGCAGTGTAGAAACATTTCTCTTGATGATTCTTGGAAGATTTCTTCCAAACATACTACTGTTCTCATGGTTCTGCATTTTCAGTGAGACCATTATCATTTTGGAAAATGATATGATGATTTCTGATTAATACTTGTAGAAGTATTTGATAAGGCAGAGAGGGTTCAAAGTTGATATATGTCTCAATTCTCAACATTTTTCTGTGAAAGACATGGGAGGCAACGCCCAAGAATGCCGCCAAAGCACTAACTTACCGCACAGAGATATTACAGAGGCCTTGAAGATTCTCTTTGCAATGACACTTTTTGAGAAAGGTTTTTTTCAAAGGGATTTTGATTCAAGAGTGTATTGATACAATAATGTTGGAATCAGACTTTATATGACTTGCTGCTGCAGATAGTACAGTGGATTGATGGGTACTTTTGCTCTTTTAGTTTACCTCTCTTTTTAAGTACTTCTCTTGCATGGGAGTGAGTTAATTCATTGGATTCTGAAATAGGTAAAAGGCTCAATGTAAGATCAGGGAGTTGATACATCGTATATCAACTCCACCGTTTAGAGGGAATGATATTCTAGCTCCTTGTAGGTTGTTATTTCCAATCATAATCCCATTTGGCAACAGGAATATATGGAAGTTAAATTTCCTCAAACGGACCACATGGTCTTTGGACACTGTGGGTCCGGTTCTCAGAAAGACATGTCAACATGGATGGATATTGTACTGAGGGGAATAAGTCACCCAGAGAAAGACAGCTACCATATGACATAGCTAATATGTGGAATCTAAAGAAGAAACTAAACAAACCAACAATATTGAAGTAGATTCATAGATACATAGAACATTTTGTTGGTTTCTTGAAGGGAGAAGTGTGTTAAGAACTGGGTGAAAAAGGTGAAGGCATTAAGTACAAGTTGGTATTTACAAACTAGTCTCAGGAATGTAAAGCACTGCATAGGGAATATCGTAAATAATACTGGAACAACTAGGTATGGTGCCAGATGGGTAATAGATTTATCAGGCATATCTCCTCCTATGTTATAGCAATGTCTGATAATTGGGTTGTACACCTGAAACCAATATAATAGTGTGTATCAACTACAACAAAATTGAAAATATGTTTTTGAACTTTTTAAAAAAGGAAAAAAATTAAAAAGTTATGCATGTGAATTAGGAGGAAGTGACACACATGGAAGGGTGGAAATTTGTGTACCTCTTTTTGACAATTGTCTGCACTTGAAATCATTGTTGCTTTCTTCTACTTTCTGAGGAAGAAGGCAAATAAAAGTCACAGAGTTGAGGAAGAATTATTACAAGCGAAAGAAACCTGTTATTGATGAAATGCTTATCAATCAAATCGAATATTTGTGTGAACTTTGTTTGGATCCTCTTGTGAATCAATTGTAAAAAGACACTTTGAGATAATCAGGAAATTGACCACTTACTTAGTATATGGTATTAAAGAAGTATTGTGAATTTCATTTTGTATATTTATGACTTTGTTGTAATGTAAATTAATTGTTTTTCTTCTTATTTCTTTCTTTCCTCCTCTTTTTCCCCCTTCTTTCTTTCTTCTTTCTTTCTTTCTTTCTTTCTTTCTTTCTTTCTTTCTTTCTTTCTTTCTTTCTTTCTTTCTTTCTTTCTTTCTTTCTTTCTTTCTTTCTTTCTTTCTTTCTTTCTTTCTTTCTTTCTTTCTTTCTTTCTTTCTTTCTTTCTTTCTTTCTTTCTTTCTTTCTTTCTTTCTTTCTTTCTTTCTTCTTCCTTTCTTTCTTTCTTTCTTTCTTTCTTTCTTTCTTTCTTTCTTTCTTTCTTTCTTTCTTTCTTTCTTTTTTCTTTCTTTCTTTCTTTTTCTCTCTCATTCTTTCATTGGTAAATGTGAAGAAGAAGATAAGCCCCATTACTGTATTTTCCTGGGTACCTGTTAATGGTTTCATCAATTACTGCTAACTTTCTCTTCAACACCCAGTGATTATCTACCTCAACCCCAACATATACTCTTTTTACATGATTTTCTCCTGAATATTTTATTTGCCGCTGAAGGTTGCCATCTTCATTTGCTATTCAGTCATCCCTAACTTTTGCTTCTTTCACTTGTTCCATTTGCTATTTCTGCAGACATTCTTTTTGAGTCAAGTGAATTTTTATTGTTTGTATATCTGTGACATATTGTATTTTCAATGAGGTTGATGTGGAAATTTTTCCAAGACATGCTGGGTCATTTGATTTAGCACCCGTTGACTGGCCTCTTTCTATTTCCTGTCTTTTTATGGGATTTAAGAAGAACTTCATTTAGACAATAGTTAAAATAGAAATTTACATAATCAGTTGATGAAAATGTGAATAGAGTGTCCCAGGAATATTCCTTTGTTATACGTCTAGAAACATTGGTTCAAGGTCTTCTAATGTAGTCTTGGTGGATTCCTTCTACTAAAAAGCAGCTGCAAAACTAGAATTGACTGTACACATTAATTAAAAGCCAAGGAACTTGTTACATCTTTAACACTGAACAGTAAAATCCTAGCTAATATAAAAAAAAGATAAAAATATTTTAACAGGTAAAATTGGGAATTATTATTCCCATAAGTTTCTATTAATTCAGTAAATACATTCATTTTATGGTCATTTTCATTTGGAATGAATACTCTCTACAGTACTAAATTCTTAACCTGTGTTCTGTGCATGAGTATGTGTGTGATTCTGGGTGTGTCTATATGCAATGTGTGTGTGTGTGCATGTTCTTCTACATCCTGATGGATTTCATTTTAAATACAAAATTTTCTTCAAATTTGAGTTTTCTTTCTCTTAATTTTACATTATATTTACAATGATCTCTCAGTTTTGTTTTCAGTAAAACCTATTACAGTATTTGGTAAATTATTTGTAAACCTGCTATGCCCAACTCCAATAAAATAACTGGTTTCTAGTTCATCAACATTCTCTCACTTTACATGCCATCAGTTAACTTGCTCTGCTCCTGGATGGTTATCATTCCCATTGAAATTAATTTCTTAAGCACTTCTCCCATATTTGTCTCTCTATTTAAATTTTTTAAATTTTCTTATATTCTCATTCCTTCTTTATCCATTTCTTAACACTCTTTGCCTGTCAATATTGGTTTTATCTCCCTAGAAACTTGATATAGTTTCACTAATGAAGTTGGTGAAAGGGAGGGCTTTAGGTTGATAGGGACATGGTTTTCATTCCATCTGACTTTCTGGAACACATCCCAATACTGGACAACATTCATTAATTCCATACACTTTCCTAATCTTAAGAGATGAGAAAAAAACCTCCTAACATGCTGAGTGACATTTGTCCTTGCATTGTCCTTTCAAAACATTTGTAGATTCATATAACATTTAATGGTGAAGTGTGACCCTGGGGCTCAAACTTTCTCTGCCCTTGAACACATACCTGTGTTCACAGCTGCACAGATCTTTCGTGGAAATTTTTTTATATGGAAACATACTAAGTGTCTTTTTTTGCCTTGAAATATCAATGTTGCAATTTTAATATTGCTAAACTGCAGTGCTCATTAATATTTGTGAAGCAGTTTACCTCAAAGAAATTGTTCAATGAATATAAATTTCTCAATTTTCTATTGAAAATCATGGGGAACAATTATGTGCTGATGTTGCCAAATATTTTTTCTGCAACATTAATATAATCTTTGGACCTGTAACTGCCTCCTTGCAATGACATAATCTTAATGATAATGTTTTTCAATAATAAATTTAGTTCACAATACCTTGATTTAATGTATGTAGCAGGCCTTATATGACCATTGCTACCCAGAGTTTAGAACAAATGGGTATTTACTCTTTTCTCTTTTTTTGTTTTTTAAATTTAATTTAATTTTTCCATCACCACATATCCTCTCTATGCCCTCTTCCTCCTGCCCCTGCCCCCCGCAATCACCACACTGTTGTCCATGTCCATGAGTTCTCTCTCTTTTACTTTTTTCTGTTTTGCACAATCCCTCCACTGGCCCCACCCTTTACCCACACCAGAAATGTCTGTCTGCTCTCTATCTATGAGTCTGTCTCTATTTTGCTCGGTAGTTCAGTTTGTTCATTAAATCCCACAAATGGGTGAAATCATATGTGTACCTTTTTAAAAAACGTATCTTTATTGTTGAAAGTATTACAAATGTCCCCCTTTTTTCCTCCCCATTGATCCCCTCCACCCCACCTCCACCCCACCTCCAGGCCTTCCCCATGCTATTGCCTGCGTACTCTTTTCTTTCTTGTCTTTTTCAAAGGGTCTCTCTCTGAATGCATGCATGTTTTTATTTTATTTTGAAAAAGGTACATGGCCCAGTGCAAGACCAATGATTGATACCTTGCATGGTGTCACTTAAATCCTAGTTCCTTTGGCACCAAGGGGTTTACAAAAGTTAAACAACATTACCTCTCACAAGTGAGATGGACTTTGAAGATTGTGGTTATAAGTCTCAGAAATGTGTGTCAGTTAGGACCCCAGAGATAACCATGGGAGTGCCTGACATTTGTGTCTATGTCTCTTTCTGACATTGTGCATTCATTTTGAATTAATAGTTTCTTCTTATTTTACAGGTAAATTTGAAAAACCAAAAGGTAGAACCCATTAATGTATTTCTCTGCTTACTTGGTTTTATCTGTTATATGTACCTTCCTCTTCAACTCCCCATAATCATCTTCCTCAATTCTATCACACATGTATTATTACATCATTTTCGCCAAATCCCATCTTTTCTTCCTTACTTTCTTCTTTCTTTCCCTTTCTTTCTTTCTTTCTTTCCTTCTTTCTTTCTTTCTTTCTTTCTTTCTTTCTTTCTTTCTTTCTTTCTTTCTTTCTCTTTCTTTCTTTCTCTCTCTCTCTCTTCCTTCCTTCCTTCCTTCCTTCCTTCCTTCCTTCCTTCCTTCCTTCCTTCCTTCCTTCTTTCTTTCTTTCTTTCTTTCTTTCTTTCTTTCTTTCTTTCTTTCTTTCTTTCTTTCTTTCTTTCTTTCTTTCTTTCTTTCTTTCTTTCTTTCTTTCTTTCTTTCTTTCTTCTTTCTTTCTTTCTTTCTTTCTTTCTTTCTTTCTTTCTTTCTTTCTTTCTTTCTTTCTTTCTTTCTTTCTTTCTTTCTTTCTTTCTTTCTTTCTTTCTTTCTTTCTTTCTTTCTTCTTCTTCTTCTTTCTTTCTTTCTTTCTTTCTTTCTTTCTTTCTTTCTTTCTTTCTTTCTTTCTTTCTTTCTTTCTTTCTTCTCCTCTTTCTTTCTTTCTTTCTTTCTTTCTTTCTTTCTTTCTTTCTTTCTTTCTTTCTTTCTTTCTTTCTTTCTTCCCTTTCTTCTTTCTTTCTTTCTTTCTTCCCTTTCTTCTTTCTTCTTTTTTGTCTTGGATAGATTTTCTTTCTTTTCTTTTTTTTAATTCAATTTACTGGGGTGAGATTGGCAAACAAAATTATATATGTTTCAGGTGTACAATTCTATAATGTGTTATCTGCATATTGTATTTTGGTCCATATTTTCAACAAAAGATGCCATCTTCATTTGCTCTTCTTTATTCCCCACATTGCTTCTTTGATGTGCCGGGTGTTGCAATCTATGCAGACATTCCTTTTAAGTCAACTGAATTTTATTCATCATACTCCTCTGACATTTTGGTATTTCCAGTGAGGCTGATGTAAACATTCATCCTAAATAAGCCCAAGTTATTTGATTTATACCAGATTGACTTTCCTATTATGCTTTATTTATCATTTTAATGAGATTTAATTAAGAGCTTTATTTAGATATTATTTAAAATAGAAATGCACATAATAGAAAGTTAAATATTTTTCAGTCGAAAATATTGTGAATTGTGTGGCCCAGGAAATTACCCTAGTACCTTTTGAAGCACTAGCTCAATGTCTTCTAATTTAGTGCTTGTACTTTATAAGACAAAGCTGTTGCAAAATCTAGAATTGACTGAACGCATAATTAAAAGCCAAAGAACTTTTAAAATTTACAAAATGGACAATTAAATGTTAACCAGTATAAAAAAGAATATGGAATAGTTTCAAATGTAAATATAACTACTATTCCTATAATTTTGTTCTCAGTGCAGTAAATTCACTTATTATTAGGCCAATTCATTTTAGAGTAGAATATTATCTGGACAAATCTGAGCTCTCAACTACTATATTTTTGTATATGTGTGTGAGTGTGTATGTCCCTACATTCAATGGTGTGTGGTTGTGTGTGTGTGTTTGATGTGTGCTTATCTGCTACAGATATGTTTAATCTTAAATACGAATTTTGCATTAAATTTGAATTTCCTTTGTATTTATTTCCATGATATTTACCTTAATCTCTCCATTTCATTTTCAGGAAGACCATCAGGAAAAAGAGGTAAATTTTTAGAAAATACTTGTCACTCTCAACCTAAATGAAATGACTGGGTCATGTTGCCTTAATTTTCTGGCTTTTTTTTTTTTTTTTAATTTATCTTTATTATTGAATCTACATGCAATCCTTTGGCTCCTTAATCTCCTGGATGTCTACCCTTCCCTCCCCCAATTAATTTTTTTATGGACTTCTCCCATATTGTCTCTTCATTTCAACTTTACAACCTTCCATATTTTCCCAATCCTTCTTTCCCCACTTCATACCATTCTTTCTTAATCAACATTGGCTTTCTCTGTTTTTTACAGACTGGCTTTTATTCCACTAGAAGTTCTTGAGATGAAGGGTGTTTGGCTGATAGAAATATGATTTCTATCATGCATATCTTTCTGAAACACACTGGCTTTCCTGCTCCTGCATGTCTATGCTTCCTGTCCTAAATTTGGTTGCAGATTTCCCCATATTAATTCTCTGCATTTAGTTTCTTTATCTAAAATCTTTTCCCATTGTTTCTTTTTCCATTCCATATCATTTATTTTTTATAAACATTAGTTATTCTGATTTCTGGGGACTTGTTATAGTTTCACAAAGAGGTGGTGAGATAAAGGGCTTCAGGTTAAAGGGACATCTTTCAAGAACCCATCCAAGAACGTATTCCAAGTTCAAGACCCATTTTTATGCAAGTGATACTTCCCCAAACCTTTATAAGTGAGAGAAGACACCTACATGATGAGTGACGTTTTTTCATTCATTGTCCTACCACATACTGTGTAAATTATGTTATTATTCACTGGTCAATGTGAACTTTAGCTGGTTCTTCCAATGCCCTTGAACACGTACCTAAGTCTTCCCAGGCATACAAGTCTTTTTCATGATTGTTCCTGGAATATTTTCTTCTGACCTTGGAATTTTTCTTTGTTTCTTGAATTTTTATTAACACAGTTTTCATATTGGCAAACTGCAATTCTTTTTAAAGACAAACTGCAATTCTTTTTAAAGAGTTGTATAAGGATATTATATCACAGGGAATGTTTACTTGTGTATCTTTCAATCCTCATATTTTTCATGTGATCCTAGGATGTTGCCAAAGGTTTCGTCTGAGAACACAAATGTAATCCTTAGAATTTTTACTTCCTTCTTCTAATGGCATTGTTTCAATATTAATTGTAATTTCAAAGGAAACTCATATCAAGAATATGTCCATTTAATGCAGCAGGATTTTTTGGCTATTGCTATAGAGATTTGAACATTTTTAACCTTACACTTTTCTTCCTCATCACTTTTTAAGTAATTTTCCTGTGTATGAATGTACATTTCTATTTTATTCTGAAAGAGGTATAAAGTCCTGTGCAAGAGCAGTGATTGATGTATCATTTATCCCAAAGAGAGTGCTATTCTACTACTTTCTTGCATGGTGTCATTTCCAACCTTAGACCCTGTGGCACCAGGGGTGGATGGAAATAAAGCAACATTTCCCCTGACTGCTGAGATGGTCTTGGAAACTTGAGGTTCTAATTCCCAGAAATGTGTGTCAGTTAGGACACCAGAAACTCCTATGAAAGTATTTGAAATTTTTGTTTGTCTTCCTTCCTTACATTTTATCATTATTTTGAGATAATTCTTTCTTTCTTCATTTTTCTTTATTAAATGTGAAGAAGAAAAAGGCCGGTCTCATTAATGTATTTCACAGTGAACCCGATATTGTTTGATTTCTTACTCGTACCTGTGTCTTCAACTCTCAATGACCATCTTCTTTAAATCTAACATAGGCATATTTTGCATGATTTCTTTCTCATTACCTTGTCTTTCCAGCTCATATTTGTTATCTTCATTTGTTACTCAGTTTTCCCCATTATTGCTTCTTTGATTTGTTGTGTACTTGTAATCTATGCAGCATACATTTTGTGTCAGGTAAATTTTATTGATCATATACTTCTGATGTGCTGACACTTTTAATGTGACTGATGTGAAAGATTTGTCCAAGATGTTCTCAAGTCATTTGATCCAGATTGCCCTTCACTGACATTTGACGTTTCATTTCACTTTCCTTCATCTGACTTAATCAAGAGTTCCATTTAGGCATGAGTTGAAGTAGGAACCCACATAAAACAGTTATTTATTCATCAGTTGAATAATGTGAATAGAGGCGATTAGGACCTCATTCTTACTTTCTCTAGAAGTGGTTTAATATTCTGTATTTTCTCTTTGTGGCTACTGTATACAACAATAACAAAAATGGACTATTTAGTGGCATCCAATAATGTTATTAAGGCAAACTACTGATAATGAAAAGCTAAAGAATGTCAAAAATGATTGAGAACATTTCAAGAAAGTGATCACTGGAAGTAATACTTCTAAAGTTTTCCCTGAATTCAATAAATACCACCTTCATTCTTTAAGAATATTCTATAGACAAAAGGCAGCTTTCAGCTTCTGTTGGTGCATGTTTGTGCACGTACTGGGACATGTGTATCTATGTGTGTGTATCAGCACCTTATGGTTAACATTCAAAATTTCCAATAATATTAAAATATTTTGCAATTGTTTTCCATCATATTTACATTGATCTTTTCGTTTTATTTTCCAAAAAAAGTAAGTTTTCTCACACTGCTTTAGAGTTGGCCTTCCATAGTGACAGGTTCTGCATCTGTGGATTCAACAAACTGAAGATAGAAAATATTTGAAATAAAATCCTCCAAATTTCAAAAAAACACACACTTAAATTAGCCATGTGCATAACACCGAATCCATGAATGAAGTTATGTGTAGACAAACCCTGCTGTAGCCTACATGCAAATATAGATTATGTGCACAAACACTACACCAGTTTATTTAAGGAACTTGAGCATCTGCAACTTTGGTATCTGTGGAAGGTCCTGAACTCCTCCCCCCACCCCTCCATGGATACTCAGATATAACTGTACAATAACTCTTTAAATGACTGTTTCTTGGTGATTTACATTCCCTGACTTTTTATCTGCATGTCATCACTTAGCTCCCACTTTTCTCTTTCTTTGCCAGTATTATGGATATAGACTTCACCCTCATTAAATTCTCCCCGTTTCTGTCTTTCTATCTTGTATTATTTCCTATTTTTTCTTTCTTCTTTTCTCTTCCATACATTTCCTTCCCTGTAAATAATCGTTGCTTCTGTCTTCTGGTGACTTGCCATAGATTTATTATGAATTTTATGATATGAAGGGGATTAGGTTGGACATTAGGTACCTCCCTGCCATTTTGCCCACAGAATATGACCATTTATTTATATGCTCTCTCACCCAGTACAAAGCTAAGGGACCATACCATTGCATTGATACCTCCCCAAAACAAGAAATGACGGAAATTTCTAACTTGACAGAGTAAAATTTCTCCGTTCATGTTCTTGTGGAGTGTGTGTAAATTCACATATCATTGATTGGAAAAAGATGAACTTAAGGCTCCTCCTTTCACTGCCCTTTATCATATTTCTTAAGTGTTTCCAGCTATACAAAGATTTAAAATAACATTTCTCCATCAATATTTTTTATCTTTTTATCTTTATTTATGTAATAAATAATACTGAAAACTGCAATTATTTTTAATGTTTGTAGTAAAACTTTACTCCTATGGAAATGTCATTAAAGTATCCCTCAAGTATAAACTTTTATGTTAACCACATAAGATTTTCCCAGGATATCCTAAAATTATTTTTCATAAAGCACTAATATAATCACTAAAAGTATGACATTCTTCTTTTCTAATGACATTTTTCAATTACACTTTTGTTTTTAGTGGTATTAGAATTTAGGATTATAGCTCTTTGATATATGGACCAGGCTTCATATGACTACTGCTACAAATAAGAGCCAACAGATGTGTCCTTTTACTGGATGCTTCCTCATCACTTTTTAAGCGCCTGTTTCATGCATCTATCATGTATCTATCATTATAAAGAGGTAGAGACAAAGGCATGACCAAAGATTGATATTACTGGTCTAACGGAAGACATATTTTTCATACCCTCAAAGTGTCATTTCTTATCTCATTACCTTTTGCATCAAGTGATGGAGAATGCAAAAAACCTATTGTCTTAATTTGTGATGTATCATTCGGAGCTCTTTGGTTTAATTATCAGTAATTTGAATCACTGTATAAACTATAAGATGGTTTCAAAATTTTGCTATCCTGCCTTCCTGAGTTGTGCCTTCGTTTTACATTAATTACTTCTTTAATTTTATTTTTTTCAAAAATATAACTTTATTGATTTCAGAGAGAGGAAAGAAGAGGAAGAGAAAGAGATAGAAACAACAATGATGAGAGAGTCATTGATTGAGCCCGCAACACGAGCATGTGCCCTGACCGAGAATCGAATCCTGATAGCCTGGATTCCAGGTCGATGCTCAACCTCTAAGCCACGCAAGGCCGGGCTTGACTTTTTTTATTTTAGCTAGTAGTGATTAATATGTGAGAAATTTGTTTTCTCATAATTTACTAAGTGATAAAAGGGGTGAAATATATGGTGAAGGAACAAGATTTGCCTTTGGACGGAGAGCACACAATGCAATAGGCAGATGATTTCTCATAGAATGGCAATATTAGTGCCATGTAATTTTAATGACCAATGTCCCCCTGTCAATTTCACTTAAAATATTTTAAAGAACTAAAGACACAACTATCTTAAAGATTTCTAAATAACTTCAAAGGGGACCACAGAAGGCTTTATAAGAAAATTACCTGAACTAATATCTATGACATTCTCAATTTATGAAATTCATGCCTTTGCCTTCGTATCATCTCCTCAAAAGTGAGCTTTCACCCACTGCTTTTGTGCATGCATGTGCGTCAGCATTTGTGTATGTGGGAGTGTGTGCTGATCTTCATTTGAAGTTTAATATTATATCCATATTTTTTGAAATTTTTTGAATTTTCTTTGTGTTTCTCCTAAAACAACATTGATTTTTCATTTTATTTTTCAGAAGAACAGCAGAAAAGATTAGGTAAATTATATTCTCTATCTCTTTACTCCAAAACACTTCAAAGTGACTGCTTTCCTGATGACACTGACAATTCCTGGCTTTTTATTGATATGCCCTTCATGTCTTGGTTCATCCCTTAGAAGTTTCCTAAGCCAACCCAGATTTTCCCTACAAGATGTGGCTCAGTATGATCCAAATCTTTATTTTTGTTGCGACTAATATGGACAACTTGGCTATTGCAAACATAAGACATAAGTAATGGAGTGGCAAAAGTGTGCTTAGCATTGTAAGATCGGGGAAAACTGGGTATCAATGGGTAATATTATTTAATATCTCTCTTATTATTTTTTGAACAGCTGTACATTTATTTTTGTCTCATAGTAACGAATGACCCCCAGTAAATTTCACTTAGATTTTTTTAAACAACTAAAGACACAAATATGTTAATAAAAAATTTCTAAATATCTTCAAAAGAGAACATAGAAGCCTTTATGAGAAAATTGCCTGAACCAATATTCTATGACTGTCACAATTTATAAAATTCATGCCTTTGTCGTCTTATAATTTTCTCAAAACTGAGCTTTCAGCCACAGGTTGTGTGCATGCACGAAGGTGAGCATGTGTATGTGGAAGCATGGTGTTATCTGCATCCTACACTTAATATTACATGCATATATTTCAAATTTTTGAATTTTCATTGTGTATCTTTCTCCTAAAATTACATTGATTTTTCCATTTCATTTTTCAGAAGAACAGCAGAAGAAATTAGGTAAATTGTCTTTGATATCCCTTTACTCCAAAACACTGTAAAATGACTGCAAATGAATGTCGATGACTCTGACATTTCCTGCCTTTTTATTCATGTGCCCTTCATGGCTTGGTTCTTCCCTTAGAGGTCTCCTGAGGCAACTCAGATTTTCACTACAAGATGTGGCTCAGTATTATCCAAATCTATTTTTGTTGCGACTCATATATACAACTTGGCTATTGCAAACATGGCACATGAGTACAGGGAGGGGCAAAAGTGTGTTTTCCATTGCAAGAACAGGGAAAACTGGGTTAGTACTGGTATTATTATGTCTTTAATATCTATCTTATTGCTTAATGAACAGTTCCTCATTTACTTTTGTCCCACCCTAAATATATGTTGAGTAGTAAAACTAACACTCCCCCCAAAAAAGTACAATAATAAAATCCTTTCAAATGTCTAACAAATTAAAGATATTTCAAAAGGTAACTAACAAAAATATCTCCCTATGTTGTTTTCTTATCTGACTCTGCAATATTTAGACTTTTTCTTCCTTTGATTTTGCTGCAATTGTTTCTGAGCAACTTCGAGTTTTCAGCCTCTGCTCAGAAGTGTGCATTTGCATGTTCATCTGTGTAAAATAGGGTTAATTTTGAGTGAGAACTTTTCAATAAATTTGAATTTTATTAACTTTTGTTTCCAACTATATTCAAAATTTCTTTCCATTTTCTTTTTCAGAACCTCTTCAGAGAAAATTTGGTAAATTCTTTCTGCCACCGTTTCCTCCCTTACCTTAAAGAAATGACTGATTCCCTGATGTCTTTACACCAGCTGCCTGTTTCCCCCCGATGACATCAATTGGCTCACCTGCTTTTCAATGTCTGCTGCTTAGTCTTCAATTCATTGGTTTACATGATTCTCACATATTATGTTCCATCTCTTTAGTTTTCCTGTCTGCCATCCTTCCCACTTTCTTCCTTGACCCATCTCACACCTGGTTGCATGATGAACTTTGGTTTTAATGCTTTCCAGGGGCTTGTCGTGTTTTCACTCTGGCTCTTTTGAGATGGAGAGGATTAGGCTAATAGGCACACGATTTCCACTCCGTATTTACTGCCTGTAAAATAACCATGAAATTAGGACCTCTGCAATATTGCCAAGTTCAAGGGGCCATTTTATCGAAATGTTGAGAAATGAGAGATAATTCTCCATTGGATGAGCGTAGTTTCTCTCTCCATTGACCTGGCAAACACTGTGTCAGTTATGCAGTTATTCTTTGGAGAAGTGTGACCTTGGCTCTCACTCTTTCACCTCCCCCTCCTACTGTGATCATATTACCCGCATTTTCACTTTTATACACATATTTTAGAGACGATTTCCTGGCTTTCTTTCTTCCAGTCAGATTAAACGTAATTCACACTTTTTCTTTTTTTATTCGTTATGAATTAGGAAAAAATATAATACCTTTAAATGTTTGCCAAAGAACATGATATCTTGAGGAGTGATGATTTATAGTATTTCCTTAGGTGAGAATGGTCTACATGAATGGCAGGAGAACCTAGTTCTCATACAATGATCCTGAAAGATTTCTCATAGAGCCCTGTTAAAGTCACTAAAAGCTTCACATCCTCATTTTCTATTGTGTTGTATCCATTCTGTTTTGTTTACTGACAAATGGAAAGTAGGATCAGATCTCTTTACTGTGTCTAAGTGGGCTTCATAAGATTACTGCTAGAGACCCAGGTGCTGATAGCTGGGGATTTTGACTAAAGGCTTTGTCATCACACTTTAAGTATCTGTCTCAGGTATGTGTGCCTTTTGGCATTTTCATCTGACAAAGTCAAAGGCCCTAAGCCAGAGCAAAGATTGATATTGTTTGCCCCAGAGGAAGTTCTAATTTATGCCATTTGCGATTTCATTTTTCACATATTACCTTTTGCACAACTATTCATAAGGGAGACACTACTATTGCCTTTCAGTGTTTACATGGCCTTAGCAGCTTTAGGTTCCATTTCTTAGAAATGTGGTTAAGATCTATTAATAGAGTAATCAATGAAAGGACTTCAACTGTGGTTCTGTTCCCGAAACGGTGCCTTCATCTTAGTGAACCATGTTTCTATTCCTGTCATGTTTTTCACATAAGGGTGAACAGGATAAAGGCAAGTCCCTTCGATGTGTCTCAGTTTCTACCTACTCGTTTTCATCTCTTTATTTCACATTTGTCTTCAGCTCTCGGTGATCATCTTGCTTAACTCCAACGTACACGGGAACATTTAATTCATCTTTTTCCTGTTACCTTATGTTTCCAATTGAAGTGTGCCATCTTCATTTGTGATTCAGTTTGACCTATTATTATTTCTTTTTTTAAAAATTTTATTTTTGTTTAAAATATTACAAATGTCCCTTTTCCTCCTCAATGACCCATTCCCCCCCTTCCTTTCCCCCTCCCCAGTATCTCTCCCCACCATAGTCCCTTTCCTTGCGTTGTGCATATATGCATATAAATTCTTTGGTTACTCTCTCCCCCTCCACCCACCCAGCCTCCTCCATCCCTCTGACATTTGTCAGCCAAACCGATGAACAGAATAGATTCAATGACAGGGAATCACCCATTATTATTTCTTTGATTGTCCGATGTTTGCAATTTATGCAAACATTTCTTTCTGACAAGTGAATTTTAGTAATTATTCCCCTGCTAAATTTGGGTATTTTAAAAGATTCCAATCTGAATGTTTTGACCAATTTAGCTTTGGGACATTTCCTATAGGACCCCCTTAACTGTCATTTAGTACTTCTTTCCCATCCGTTTTTCTAAATTTGTTCGGGTAAACTTCAGAAACATGAGTTAAAATCAAGCTCAAATAAAACAAAGGTATGTATGAACCAGGCAAGAAAATATTGAAAATAGATGAACCCTTTAACCTGTCCCGGTATAACCAAAAGCAGCAGTAGGTCAGGATTCTATAAATCCTTGTTTGCGGCAGTTTTATATACGTGGGTATCAATAGAAGAATTAACTACCTACGCTTATATGCAGTAGGAAAATATCTCAAAAAAATACAACCATTTTCTTATGGCTGAGTGGTTCTCCATTGCATGTATTTACCACGTCTTCTTCTAGCCATCTATACAACGACCCTCACGTGTTTCCATGTCTTGGGCACTGTTAACAAGGCTGCAATAAACACAGGAGTGCACATAACACTGGGGATAAGTATTTTCAAACTTTCGGGTAGGAATCCATAGAGGGCTTGCAGGGTCCTCTGGTAACTATCCTTAATTTTTTGAGGAACCCCCCGCCGTTTTCCATAGAGGCTTTACCAATGGACATTTCAGAAGCAGTGAACTAGATTTTCATTTTATCCACCACCTGTCCAACCCTTGTTATTACAGGAATTGCTGATTATAGCCATTCAAACAGGTGTGAGGTGGTAACTCATTGCAGTTTTTCTTTGCATTTCCCTAATAGCTAGTGAAGTTGAGCACCTGTGCCTATAGCTGTGAACAGTTTGTGTGTCTTCTTGGGAGGTGAAATAGTGCCATTTTTGATAATATGAGTGGATCTTGTGGATACTATGCTGAGCAGAATAAGTCACACATCAAATTCAAGATTCACGGGATGGAAAACTGAAAGCAACAAATGAGCAGACACGAAAAACAAACACACGCAAACTCATAGTCACAGACATCAGCATGGTGGATGCCACATGTAAGGAGTGGGTAGTAAATGATGAAATGGGTGAAATATATGGTGAAGGAACAAGATTTGTCTTTGGACGGTTAGCACACAATGCAATAGGCAGATGATTTCCCATAGAATGGCAATATTAGTGCCACGTAATTTTAATGACCAATGTACCCCAGTCAATTTCACTTAAAATATTTTAAAGAACTAAAGACACAACTATTTTAAAGATTTCTAAATAACTTCAAAGGGGACCACAGAAGGCTTTATAAGAAAATTTCCTGAACCAATATTCTATGACATTCTCAGTTTATTAACTTCATGCCTTTGCCTTCGTATCATCTCCTCAAAAGTGAGCTTTCACCCACTGCTTTTGTGCATGCATGTGCGTCAGCATTTGTGTATGTGGGAGTGTGTGCTGATCTTCATTTGAAGTTTAATATTATATCCAAATTTTTTGAACTTTTTTGAATTTTCTTTGTGTTTCTTTCTCCTAAAATTACATTGATTTTTCATTTTATTTTTCAGAAGAACAGCAGAAAAGATTAGGTAAATTATATTCTCTATCTCTTTACTGCAAAACACTTCAAAGTGACTGCTTTCCTGATGACACTGACAATTCCTGGCTTTTTATTGATATGCCCTTCATGTCTTGGTTCATCCCTTAGAAGTTTCCTAAGCCAACCCAGATTTTCCCTACAAGATGTGGCTCAGTATGATCCAAATCTTTATTTTTGTTGCGACTAATATGGACAACTTGGCTATTGCAAACATAAGACATAAGTAATGGAGTGGCAAAAGTGTGCTTAGCATTGTAAGATCGGGGAAAACTGGGTATCAATGGGTAATATTATTTAATATCTCTCTTATTATTTTTTGAACAGCTGTACATTTATTTTTGTCTCATAGTAACGAATGACCCCCAGTAAATTTCACTTAGATTTTTTTAAACAACTAAAGACACAAATATGTTAATAAAAAATTTCTAAATAACTTCAAAGGAGACCTTGGAAGCCTTTATGAGAAAATTGTCTGAACCAATATTCTATGACTGTCACAATTTATAAAATTCATGCCTTTGTCGTCTTATAATTTTTTCAAAACTGAGCTTTCAGCCACAGGTTGTGTGCATCCATGAAGGTGAGCATCTGTGTATGTGGAAGCATGGTGTTATCTGCATCCTACGCTTAATATTACATGCATATATTTCAAATGTTTGAATTTTCATTGTGTATCTTTCTCCAAAAATTACATTGATTTTTCCATTTCATTTTTCAGAAGAACAGCAGAAGAAATTAGGTAAATTGTCTTTGATATCCCTTTACTCCAAAACACTGTAAAATGACTGCAAATGAATGTTGATGACTCTGACATTTCCTGCCTTTTTATTCATGTGCCCTTCATGGCTTGGTTCTTCCCTTAGAGGTCTCCTGAGGCAACTCAGATTTTCACTACAAGATGTGGCTCAGTATTATCCAAATCTATTTTTGTTGCCACTCATATATACCACTTGGCTATTGCAAACATAGCACATGAGTACAAGGAGGGGCAAAAGTGTGTTTACCATTACAAGAACAGGGAAAGCTGGGTTAATATTGGTATCATTATCTCTTTAATATCTATCTAATCACTTAATGAACAGATCCTCATTTACTTTTTTCCACCCTGCATATATGTTGAGTAACAAAGAATTTGTTAAAGCTAACACTCCCAAATAAAAAGTACATTAATAAAATCCTTTCAAATGTCTAATAAATTAAAGATATTTCAAAAGGTAACTAACAAAAATATCTCCCTATGTTGTTTTCTTATCTGACTCTGCAATATTTAGACTTATTCTTCCTTTGATTTTGCTGCAATTGTTTCTGAGCAACTTCGAGTTTTCAGCCTCTGCTCAGAAGTGTGCATTTGCATGTTCATCTGTGTAAAATAGGGTTAATTTTGAGTGAGAACTTTTCAATAAATTTGAATTTTATTAACTTTTGTTTCCAACTATATTCAAAATTTCTTTCCATTTTCTTTTTCAGAAACTCTTCAGAGAAAATTTGGTAAATTCTTTCTGCCACCCTTTCCTCCCTTACCTGAAAGAAATGACTGATTCCCTGATGTCTTTTATACCAGCTGCCTGTTTCCCCCCGATGACATCAATTGGCTCACCTGCTTTTCAATGTCTGCTGCTTAGTCTTCAATTCATTGGTTTACATGATTCTCACATATTATGTTCCATCTCTTTAGTTTTCCTGTCTGCCATCCTTCCCAGTTTCTTCCTTGACCCATCTCACACCTGGTTGCATGATGAACTTTGGTTTTAATTCTTTCCAGGGGCTTGTCATATTTTCACTCTGGCTCTAGTGAGATGGAGAGGATTAGGCTAATAGGCACATGATTTCCACTCCGTATTTACTGCCTGTAAAATAAGCATTAAATTAGGACCTCTGCAATATTGCCAAGTTCAAGGGGCCATTTTATTGAAATGTTGAGAAATGAGAGAGAATTCTCCATTGAATGAGCGCAGTTTCTCTCTCCATTCACCTGTCAAACACTGTGTCAGTTATGCAGTTATTCTTTGGAGAAGTGTGACCTTGGCTCTCCCTCTGTCACCTCCCCCTCCTATTGTGATCATATTACCTACATTTTCACTTTTATACACATATTTTAAAGACAATTTCCTGGCTTTCTTCCTTCCAGTTATATTAAATGTAATTTACACTTTTGCTTTTTTTATTCAGTGATTAATTATGAAAAATCATAATACATTTCAACGTTTGCAGAAGAATATAATATCTTGAGGAGTGATGATTTATAATATTTCCTTAGGTCAGAATTGTCTCCATGAATGACACGAGAAGCTAGTTCTCATACAATGATCCCAAAAGTTTTCTCATAGAGCCTTGTTAAAGTCACTAAAAGCTTAACATCCTCACTTTCTATTGTGTTGTTTCCATTATGTTTTGTTTACTGACAAAATGGACAGTGGGATCAGATCTCTTTACTTTATCCAAGTGGGCTTCATATGATTACTGCTAGAGACGCAGGTCTCCATAAAGGGAGACACGACTGTTTCCTCTCATTGTTTACATGGCTTTAGAAACCTTTGGTTCCATTTCTTAGAAATGTGGTTAAGATTCCTTAAAGAGTAATCAATAATAGAAATTCAATTGCTGTTCTCTTCCTGAAACTGTGCCTTCATCTTTGTGAACGATGTTTTTATTCCTTTCATGTTTTTCAGATAAGGTTGAACACGATAAAGGCAAGTCCCTTCAATATGTCTCAGTTTCTACCTACTCATTTTCATCTCTTTATTTTACATTTCTCTTCAGCTCTCAGTGATCATCTTGCTTAACTCCAACGTACACAAGAATATTTATTTCATCTTTTTCTTGTTTTCTCATGATTCGAATTGAAGTGTGCCATCTTCATTTGTGATTCAGTTTCACCCATTATTATTTTTTTGATTGTCCGGTGTGTGCAATTTATGCAAACATTTCTTTCTGACAAGTGAATATTAGTAATTATTTCTGTGCAAAATTTGGCTATTTTAAAAGTTTCTAATCTGAATATTTTGGGACATTTCCTATAGAACCCCCTTAACTGCCATTTAGCACTTCTTTCCCTTCTTTTTCTCTGAATTTGTTTGGGTAAACTTCGCAGGAATGAGTTAAAATCAAGCTCACATAAAACAAAATTATGTATGAACCAGACGACAAAATGTTGTAAATAGACGAATCCTTTAACCTATCCTGCCATAATCAAAGGGAGCTGTATCTCGGGATTCTATAAACCCTTGTTTTTGGAAGTTTTATATTGCTGGCTATCAATCGAAGAATTAACTACGAACGCTTACATGGAGTAGGAAGAGATCGCATAAACACGCAAGCATTTCTTCTGGCTGAGTGGTTCTCCATTGTATGTATTTACCACATCTTCCTTGTAATCATCTATCCAAGGACCCTCAAGTGTTTCCATGTCTTGGGCACTTTTAACAAGGCTGCAATAAACACAGGAGTGCACATAACACTGGGGATAAGTATTTTCAAACTTTCGGGTAGCAATCCATAGAGGGCTTGCAGGGTCCTATGGTAACTATCCTTAATTTTTTGAAAACCCCCCAATGTTTTCCATAGAGGCTTTACCAAAGGACATTTCAGTAGCAGTGAACGAGATTTCCTTTTGCTCCACCACCTCTCCAACCCTTGTTATTACAGGAATTGCTGATTATAGCCATTCAAACAGGTGTGAGGTGGTAACTCATTGCAGTTTTTCTTTGCATTTCCCCAATAGCTAGTGAAGTTGAGCACCTGTGCCTATAGCTGTGAACAATTTCTGTGTCTTCTTGGGAGGTGAAATAGTGCCGTTTTTGATAATATGAGTGGATCTTGTGAATACCATGCTGAGCAGAATAAGTCACACAGAAAAATTCAAGATCCATGGGATGGAAAACTGAAAGCAAGAAATGAGCAAACATGAAAAACAAACACACACAAACTCATAGTCACAGACAAAAGCATGGTGGATGCCACATGTAAGGGGTGCTTAGCAAAAAAAACTATTGTCTTAATTTGCGATATATCATTTGAAGCTCTTTGGTTTAATTATAAGTAATTTGAATCACTGTGTAAACTATAAGATGGTTTCAAAATTTTGCTATCCTGCTTTCCTGAGTTGTGCCTTCATTTTACATTAATTGCTTCCTTTTTTTTTTTCAAAAATATATCTCTATTGATTTCAGAGAGAGGAAAGGAGAGGAAGCGTAAGAGACAGAAACATCAATGATGAGAGAGTCATTGACCGAGCCCGCAACACGGGCATGTGCCCTGACCGGGAATCGAACCCTGATCACCTGGATCCCAGGTGGATGCTCAATCGCTGAGCCACGCCCGGCCGGGCTTGACTTTCTTTATTTTAGCTAGTAGCGATTAATATGTGAGAAACTTGTTTTCTCATAATTTACTAAATGATAAAAGGGGTGAAATATATGGTGAAGGACGGTTAGCACACAATGCAATAGGCAGATGATTTCTCATAGAATGGCAATATTAGTGCCATGTAATTTTAATGACCAATGCCCCCTGTCAATTTCACTTAAAATATTTTAAAGAACTAAAGACACAACTATCTTAAAGATTTCTAAATAACTTCAAAGGGGACCACGGAAACCTCTATAAGAATATTGCCTGGACCAATATTCTATGATTTTCTCAATTTATAAAATTCATGTATTTGTCTTCTTATAATTTTCTCAAAAGTGAGATTTCACCCACTGGTTTTGTGCATGCATGTGTGTGAGCATTTGTGTATGTGTGTGTGTGTGTGTTTATCTGCATCCTAAGTTTAATATTACAAGCATATTTTCAAACTTTTTTGAATAATTTTTGTGTTTCTTTCTCCAAAAATTACATTGAGTTTTCCATTTTTTTCCCCCAGAAGGACAGCAGAAGAAATTAGGTAAATTATCTTTGATATCCCTTTACTCCAAAACACTGTAAAATGACTGCAAATGAATGTTGATGACTCTGACATTTCCTGCCTTTTTTTGATATGCCCTTCCTGGCTTGGTTCTTCCCTTAGAGGTCTCCTGAGGCAACTCAGATTTTCACTACAAGTTGTGGCTCAGTATTATCCAAATCTATTTTTGTTGCAACTCATACATACAACTTGGTTATTGCAAACATGGCACATGAGTGCAAGGAGGGGCAAAAGTGTGTTTACCATTGTAAGTTTAGGGAAAACTGGGTTAGTATTGGTATCATTATCTCTTTAATATCTATCTTATTGCTTAATGAACAGCTCCTCATTTACTTTTTTTCCACCCTGCATATATGTTGAGTAGCAAAGAATTTGTTAAAGCTAACACTCCCAAATAAAAAGTACAATAATAAAATCCTTTGAAATGTCTAACAAAGTAAAGATATTTCATAAGGTAACTAACAAAATATCTGCCTATGTTGTTTTCTTTTCTGACACTGCAATATTTAGACTTTTTCTTCCTTTGATTTTGCTGCAATTGTTTCTGAGCAACTTCGAGTTTTCAGCCTCTGGTCAGAAGCGTGTGTTTGCATGTTCATCTGCGTACAATAGGGTTAATTTTGTGTGATCACGTTTCAATATATTTGAATTTTATTAACTTCTTTTCCAACGATATTTAAATTTCTTTCCATTTTATTTTTCAGATCTTCAGAGAAATTTGGGTAAATTATTTCTGCCACCCTTTCCTCCCATACCTTAAAAAAATGACTGTTTCCCTGATATCTTTAAACCAGCTGCCTCTTTCCCCTATGACATTAATTGGCTCACCTGCTTTTCAGTGTCTTCTCCTTAGTCTTCAATTCATTGGTTTACATGAGTCTCACATATTATGTTCCATCCCTTTAGTTTTCCTGTCTGCCATCCTTCAGAGTTTCTTCCTTTAGCCATCTCACACCTGTTTGCCTGATAAACTTTGGTTTTAATGCTTTCCAGGGGCTTGTCATATTTTCACTCTGGCTCTTCTGAGATGGAGAGGATTAGGCTAATAGGCACATGATTTCCACCTCATATTTACTGACTGTAAAACAACCATGAAATTTGGACCTCTGCAATATTGCCAAGTTCAAGGGGCCATTTTATTGAAATGTTGAGAAATAGAGATAATTCTCCATTGGATGAGCGTAGTTTCTCTCCCCACTGTCCTGTCAAACACTGTGTCAATTATGCAGTTATTCTTTGGAGAAGTGTGACCTTGAGTCTCACTCTTTCACCTGACTCTCCAGTCATGATTGTATTACCTGGGTTTTCACTTTTATACACATATTTACCAGACGATTTCCTGGCTGTCTTTCTTCCAGTCAGATTAAACGTAATTCACACTTTTGCTTTTTATTTACTCAGTTATGAATTAGGAAAAAACATAATACATTTAAATGTTTGCAGAAGAATATAATATCTTGAGGAGTGATGATTTATAATATATCCTTAGGTCAGAATTGTCTACATGAATGACAGGAGAACCTAGTTCTCATAGAATGATCCTGAAAGATTTTTCATAGAGCCCTGTTAAAGTCACTAAAAGCTTCACATCCTCATTTTCTATTGTGTTGTATCCATTCTGTTTTGTTTACTGACAAATGGAAAGTAGGATCAGATCTCTTTACTGTGTCTAAGTGGGCTTCCTATGATTACTGCTAGAGACCCAGGTGCTGATAGCTGGGGATTTTGACTAAAGGCTTTGTCATCACACTTTAAGTATCTGTCTCAGGTCTGTGTGCCTTTTGGCATTTTCATCTGAAAAAGTGAAAGGCACAAAGCCAGAGCAAAGATTGATATTGTTTGCCCCAGAGGAAGTTCTAATTTATGTCATTCGCGATTTCATTTTTCACATATTACCTTTTGCACAACTATTTATAAAGGGGGACACTACTATTGCCTTTCAATGTTTACATGGCCTTAGCAGCTTTAGGTTCCATTTCTTAGAAATGTGGTTAAGATCTATTAATAGAGTAATCAATGAAAGGACTTCAACTGTGGTTCTGTTCCCGAAACGGTGCCTTCATCTTAGTGAACCATGTTTCTGTTCCTGTCCTGTTTTTCACATAAGGGTGAACAGGATAAAGGCAAGTCCCTTCGATGTGTCTCAG
>NW_028269960.1:0-30000 GCF_054644295.1 Miniopterus natalensis
GTTACGATTGGACCTAGGGTTAGGGTTATGTTGAGGGCTAGGGTTAGAGATCCGGTTAGGGTTACGATTGGACCTAGGGTTAGGGTTATGTTGAGTGCTAGGGTTAGAGATCCGGTTAGGGTTACGATTGGACCTAGGGGTAGGGTTATGTTGAGGGCTAGGGTTAGAGATCCGGTTATGCTTACGATTGGACCTAGGGTTAGGGTTATGTTGAGGGCTAGGGTTAGAGATCCGGTTAGGGTTACGATTGGACCTAGGGTTAGGGTTATGTTGAGTGCTAGGGTTAGAGATCCGGTTAGGGTTACGATTGGACCTAGGGTTAGGGTTATGTTGAGGGCTAGGGTTAGAGATCCGGTTATGCTTCGATTGGACCTAGGGTTAGGGTTATGTTGAGGGCTAGGGTTAGAGATCCGGTTAGGGTTACGATTGGACCTAGGGTTAGGGTTATGTTGAGGGCTAGGGTTAGAGATCCGGTTAGGGTTACGATTGGACCTAGGGTTAGGGTTATGTTGAGGGCTAGGGTTAGAGATCCGGTTAGGGTTACGATTGGACCTAGGGTTAGGGTTATGTTGAGGGCTAGGGTTAGAGATCCGGTTAGGGTTACGATTGGACCTAGGGTTAGGGTTATGTTGAGGGCTAGGGTTAGAGATCCGGTTAGGGTTACGATTGGACCTAGGGTTAGGGGTTATGTTGAGGGCTAGGGTTAGAGATCCGGTTAGGGTTACGATTGGACCTAGGGTTAGGGTTATGTTGAGGGCTAGGGTTAGAGATCCGGTTAGGGTTACGATTGGACCTAGGGTTAGGGTTATGTTGAGGGCTAGGGTTAGAGATCCGGTTAGGGTTACGATTGGACCTAGGGTTAGGGTTATGTTGAGGGCTAGGGTTAGAGATCCGGTTAGGGTTACGATTGGACCTAGGGTTAGGGTTATGTTGAGGGCTAGGGTTAGAGATCCGGTTAGGGTTACGATTGGACCTAGGGTTAGGGTTATGTTGAGGGCTAGGGTTAGAGATCCGGTTAGGGTTACGATTGGACCTAGGGTTAGGGTTATGTTGAGGGCTAGGGTTAGAGATCCGGTTAGGGTTACGATTGGACCTAGGGTTAGGGTTATGTTGAGGGCTAGGGTTAGAGATCCGGTTAGGGTTACGATTGGACCTAGGGTTAGGGTTATGTTGAGGGCTAGGGTTAGAGATCCGGTTATGCTTACGATTGGACCTAGGGTTAGGGTTATGTTGAGGGCTAGGGTTAGAGATCCGGTTAGGGTTACGATTGGACCTAGGGTTAGGGTTATGTTGAGGGCTAGGGTTAGAGATCCGGTTAGGGTTACGATTGGACCTAGGGTTAGGGTTATGTTTTGGGCTAGGGTTAGAGATCCGGTTATGCTTACGATTGGACCTAGGGTTAGGGTTATGTTGAGGGCTAGGGTTAGAGATCCGGTTAGGGTTACGATTGGACCTAGGGTTAGGGTTATGTTGAGGGCTAGGGTTAGAGATCCGGTTAGGGTTACGATTGGACCTAGGGTTAGGGTTATGTTGAGGGCTAGGGTTAGAGATTCGGTTAGGGTTACGATTGGACCGAGGGTTAGGGTTATGTTGAGGGCTAGGGTTAGAGATCCGGTTAGGGTTACGATTGGACCTAGGGTTAGGGTTATGTTGAGGGCTAGGGTTACAGATCCGGTTAGGGTTACGATTGGACCTAGGGTTAGGGTTATGTTGAGGGCTAGGGTTAGAGATCCGGTTAGGGTTACGATTGGACCTAGGGTTAGGGTTATGTTGAGGGCTAGGGTTAGAGATCCGGTTATGCTTACGATTGGACCTAGGGTTAGGGTTATGTTGAGGGCTAGGGTTAGAGATCCGGTTATGCTTACGATTGGACCTAGGGTTAGGGTTATGTTGAGGGCTAGGGTTAGAGATCCGGTTATGGTTACGATTGGACCTAGGGTTAGGGTTATGTTGAGGGCTAGGTTTAGAGATTCGGTTAGGGTTACGATTGGACCTAGGGTTAGGGTTATGTTGAGGGCTAGGGTTAGAGATCCGGTTATGCTTATGATTGGACCTAGGGTTAGGGTTATGTTGAGGGCTAGGGTTAGAGATCCGGTTATGCTTACGATTGGACCTAGGGTTAGGGTTATGTTGAGGGCTAGGGTTAGAGATCCGGTTATGCTTACGATTGGACCTAGGGTTAGGGTTATGTTGAGGGCTAGGGTTAGAGATTCGGTTAGGGTTACGAATGGACCTAGGGTTAGGGTTATGTTGAGGGCTAGGGTTAGAGATCCGGTTAGGGTTACGATTGGACCTAGGGTTAGGGTTATGTTGAGGGCTAGGGTTAGAGATCCGGTTATGCTTACGATTGGACCTAAGGTTAGGGTTATGTGTAGGGCTAGGGTTAGAGTTCCGGTTATGCTTACGATTGGACCTAGGGTTAGGGTTATGTTGAGGGCTAGGGTTAGAGATCCGGTTATGCTTACGATTGGACCTAGGGTTAGGGTTATGTTGAGGGCTAGGGTTAGAGATCCGGTTATGCTTACGATTGGACCTAGGGTTAGGGTTATGTTGAGGGCTAGGGTTAGAGATCCGGTTAGGGTTACGATTGGACCTAGGGTTAGGGTTATGTTGAGGGCTAGGGTTAGAGATCCGGTTATGCTTACGATTGGACCTAGGGTTAGGGTTATGTTGAGGGCTAGGGTTAGAGATCCGGTTAGGGTTACGATTGGACCTAGGGCTAGGGTTATGTTGAGGGCTAGGGTTAGAGATCCGGTTAGGGTTACGATTGGACCTAGGGTTAGGGTTATGTTGAGGGCTAGGGTTAGAGATCCGGTTAGGGTTACGATTGGACCTAGGGTTAGGGTTATGTTGAGGGCTAGGGTTAGAGATCCGGTTAGGGTTACGATTGGACCTAGGGTTAGGGTTATGTTGAGGGCTAGGGTTAGAGATCCGGTTATGCTTACGATTGGACCTAGGGTTAGGGTTATGTTGAGGCTAGGGTTAGAGATCCGGTTATGCTTACGATTGGACCTAGGCTTAGGGTTATGTTGAGGGCTAGGGTTAGAGATCCGGTTAGGGTTACGATTGGACCTAGGATTAGGGTTATGTTGAGGGCTAGGGTTAGAGATCCGGTTAGGGTTACGATTGGACCTAGGGTTAGGGTTATGTTGAGGGCTAGGGTTAGAGATCCGGTTAGGGTTACGATTGGACCTAGGGTTAGGGTTATGTTGAGGGCTAGGGTTAGAGATCCGGTTAGGCTTACGATTGGACCTAGGGTTAGGGTTATGTTGAGGGCTAGGGTTAGAGATTCGGTTAGGGTTACGATTGGACCTAGGGTTAGGGTTATGTTGAGGGTAGGGTTAGAGATCCGGTTAGGGTTACGATTGGACCTAGGGTTAGGGTTATGTTGAGGGCTAGGGTTAGAGATCCGGTTATGCTTACGATTGGACCTAGGGTTAGGGTTATGTTGAGGGCTAGGGTTAGAGATCCGGTTATGCTTACGATTGGACCTAGGGTTAGGGTTATGTTGAGGGCTAGGGTTAGAGATTCGGTTAGGGTTACGATTGGACCTAGGGTTAGGGTTATGTTGAGGGCTAGGGTTAGGGATCCGGTTAGGGTTACGATTGGACCTAGGGTTAGGGTTATGTTGAGGGCTAGGGTTAGAGTTCCGGTTATGCTTACGATTGGACCTAGGGTTAGGGTTATGTTGAGGGCTAGGGTTAGAGATCCGGTTATGCTTACGATTGGACCTAGGGTTAGGGTTATGTTGAGGGCTAGGGTTAGAGATCCGGTTATGCTTACGATTGGACCTAGGGTTAGGGTTATGTTGAGGGCTAGGGTTAGAGATCCGGTTAGGGTTACGATTGGACCTAGGGTTAGGGTTATGTTGAGGGCTAGGGTTAGAGATCCGGTTATGCTTACGATTGGACCTAGGGTTAGGGTTATGTTGAGGGCTAGGGTTAGAGATCCGGTTAGGGTTACGATTGGACCTAGGGTTAGGGTTATGTTGAGGGCTAGGGTTAGAGATCCGGTTAGGGTTACGATTGGACCTAGGGTTAGGGTTATGTTGAGGGCTAGGGTTAGAGATCCGGTTATGCTTACGATTGGACCTAGGGTTAGGGTTATGTTGAGGGCTAGGGTTAGAGATCCGGTTATGCTTACGATTGGACCTAGGGTTAGAGTTATGTTGAGGGCTAGGGTTAGAGATCCGGTTATGCTTACGATTGGACCTAGGGTTAGGGTTATGTTGAGGGCTAGGGTTAGAGATCCGGTTATGCTTACGATTGGACCTAGGGTTAGGGTTATGTTGAGGGCTAGGGTTAGAGATTCGGTTATGCTTACGATTGGACCTAGGGTTAGGGTTATGTTGAGGGCTAGGGTTAGAGATCCGGTTAGGGTTACGATTGGACCTAGGGTTAGGGTTATGTTGAGGGCTAGGGTTAGAGATCCGGTTAGGGTTACGATTGGACCTAGGGTTAGGGTTATGTTGAGGGCTAGGGTTAGAGATCCGGTTATGCTTACGATTGGACCTAGGGTTAGGGTTATGTTGAGGGCTAGGGTTAGAAATCCGGTTATGCTTACGATTGGACCTAGGGTTAGGGTTATGTTGAGGGCTAGGGTTAGAGATCCGGTTAGGGTTACGATTGGACCTAGGGTTAGGGTTATGTTGAGGGCTAGGGTTAGAGATCGGGTTAGGGTTACGATTGGACCTAGGGTTAGGGTTATGTTGAGGGCTAGGGTTAGAGATCCTGTTAGGGTTACGATTGGATCTAGGGTTAGGGTTATGTTGAGGGCTAGGGTTAGAGATCCGGTTAGGGTTACGATTGGACCTAGGGTTAGGGTTATGTTGAGGGCTAGGGTTAGAGATCCGGTTAGGGTTACGATTGGACCTAGGGTTAGGGTTATGTTGAGGGCTAGGGTTAGAGATCCGGTTATGCTTACGATTGGACCTAGGGTTAGTGTTATGTTGAGGGCTAGTGTTAGAGATCCGGTTATGCTTACGATTGGACCTAGGGTTAGTGTTATGTTGAGGGCTAGGGTTAGAGATCCGGTTAGGGTTACGATTGGACCTAGGGTTAGGGTTATGTTGAGGGCTAGGGTTAGAGATCCGGTTAGGGTTACGATTGGACCTACGGTTAGGGTTATGTTGAGGGCTAGGGTTAGAGATCCGGTTATGCTTACGATTGGACCTAGGGTTAGGGTTATGTTGAGGGCTAGGGTTAGAGATCCGGTTATGCTTACGATTGGACCTAGGGTTAGGGTTATGTTGAGGGCTAGGGTTAGAGATCCGGTTAGGGTTACGATTGGACCTACGGTTAGGGTTATGTTGAGGGCTAGGGTTAGAGATCCGGTTATGCTTACGATTGGACCTAGGGTTAGTGTTATGTTGAGGGCTAGTGTTAGAGATCCGGTTATGCTTACGATTGGACCTAGGGTTAGGGTTATGTTGAGGGCTAGGGTTAGAGATCCGGTTAGGGTTACGATTGGACCTAGGGTTAGGGTTATGTTGAGGGCTAGGGTTAGAGATCCGGTTAGGGATACGATTGGACCTACGGTTAGGGTTATGTTGAGGGCTAGGGTTAGAGATCCGGTTATGCTTACGATTGGACCTAGGGTTAGGGTTATGTTGAGGGCTAGGGTTAGAGATCCGGTTATGCTTACGATTGGACCTAGGGTTAGGGTTATGTTGAGGGCTAGGGTTAGAGATCCGGTTAGGGTTACGATTGGACCTAGGGTTAGGGTTATGTTGAGGGCTAGGGTTAGAGATCCGGTTATGCTTACGATTGGACCTAGGGTTAGGGTTATGTTGAGGGCTAGGGTTAGAGTTCCGGTTATGCTTACGATTGGACCTAGGGTTAGGGTTATGTTGAGGGCTAGGGTTAGAGATCCGGTTATGCTTACGATTGGACCTAGGGTTAGGGTTATGTTGAGGGCTAGGGTTAGAGATCCGGTTAGGGTTACGATTGGACCTAGGGTTAGGGTTATGTTGAGGGCTAGGGTTAGAGATCCGGTTAGGGTTACGATTGGACCTAGGGTTAGGCTTATGTTGAGGGCTAGGGTTAGAGATCCGGTTAGGGTTACGATTGGACCTAGGGTTAGGGTTATGTTGAGGGCTAGGGTTAGAGATCCGGTTAGGGTTACGATTGGACCTAGGGTTAGGCTTATGTTGAGGGCTAGGGTTAGAGATCCGGTTAGGGTTACGATTGGACCTAGGGTTAGGGTTATGTTGAGGGCTAGGGTTAGAGATCCGGTTAGGGTTACGATTGGACCTAGGGTTAGGGTTATGTTGAGGGCTAGGGTTAGAGATCCGGTTATGCTTACGATTGGACCTAGGGTTAGGGTTATGTTGAGGGCTAGGGTTAGAGATCCGGTTATGCTTACGATTGGACCTAGGGTTAGGGTTATGTTGAGGGCTAGGGTTAGAGATCCGGTTATGCTTACGATTGGACCTAGGGTTAGGGTTATGTTGAGGGCTAGGGTTAGAGATCCGGTTATGCTTACGATTGGACCTAGGGTTAGGGTTATGTTGAGGGCTAGGGTTAGAGATTCGGTTATGCTTACGATTGGACCTAGGGTTAGGGTTATGTTGAGGGCTAGGGTTAGAGATCCGGTTAGGGTTACGATTGGACCTAGGGTTAGGGTTATGTTGAGGGCTAGGGTTAGAGATCCGGTTAGGGTTACGATTGGACCTAGGGTTAGGTTTATGTTGAGGGCTAGGGTTAGAGATCCGGTTAGGGTTACGATTGGACCTAGGGTTAGGGTTATGTTGAGGGCTAGGTTAGAGATCCGGTTAGGGTTACGATTGGACCTAGGGTTAGGGTTATGTTGAGGGCTAGGGTTAGAGATCCTGTTAGGGTTACGATTGGATCTAGGGTTAGGGTTATGTTGAGGGCTAGGGTTAGAGATCCGGTTAGGGTTACGATTGGACCTAGGGTTAGGGTTATGTTGAGGGCTAGGGTTAGAGATCCGGTTAGGGTTACGATTGGACCTAGGGTTAGGGTTATGTTGAGGGCTAGGGTTAGAGATCCGGTTATGCTTACGAATGGACCTAGGGTTAGTGTTATGTTGAGGGCTAGTGTTAGAGATCCGGTTATGCTTACGATTGGACCTAGGGTTAGGGTTATGTTGAGGGCTAGGGTTAGAGATCCGGTTAGGGTTACGATTGGACCTAGGGTTAGGGTTATGTTGAGGGCTAGGGTTAGAGATCCGGTTAGGGTTACGATTGGACCTACGGTTAGGGTTATGTTGAGGGCTAGGGTTAGAGATCCGGTTATGCTTACGATTGGACCTAGGGTTAGGGTTATGTTGAGGGCTAGGGTTAGAGATCCGGTTATGCTTACGATTGGACCTAGGGTTAGGGTTATGTTGAGGGCTAGGGTTAGAGATCCGGTTATGCTTACGATTGGACCTAGGGTTAGGGTTATGTTGAGGGCTAGGGTTAGAGATTCGGTTATGCTTACGATTGGACCTAGGGTTAGGGTTATGTTGAGGGCTAGGGTTAGAGATCCGGTTAGGGTTACGATTGGACCTAGGGTTAGGGTTATGTTGAGGGCTAGGGTTAGAGATCCGGTTAGGGTTACGATTGGACCTAGGGTTAGGGTTATGTTGAGGGCTAGGGTTAGAGATCCGGTTATGCTTACGATTGGACCTAGGGTTAGGGTTATGTTGAGGGCTAGGGTTAGAAATCCGGTTATGCTTACGATTGGACCTAGGGTTAGGGTTATGTTGAGGGCTAGGGTTAGAGATCCGGTTAGGGTTACGATTGGACCTAGGGTTAGGGTTATGTTGAGGGCTAGGTTAGAGATCGGGTTAGGGTTACGATTGGACCTAGGGTTAGGGTTATGTTGAGGGCTAGGGTTAGAGATCCTGTTAGGGTTACGATTGGATCTAGGGTTAGGGTTATGTTGAGGGCTAGGGTTAGAGATCCGGTTAGGGTTACGATTGGACCTAGGGTTAGGGTTATGTTGAGGGCTAGGGTTAGAGATCCGGTTAGGGTTACGATTGGACCTAGGGTTAGGGTTATGTTGAGGGCTAGGGTTAGAGATCCGGTTATGCTTACGATTGGACCTAGGGTTAGTGTTATGTTGAGGGCTAGTGTTAGAGATCCGGTTATGCTTACGATTGGACCTAGGGTTAGTGTTATGTTGAGGGCTAGGGTTAGAGATCCGGTTAGGGTTACGATTGGACCTAGGGTTAGGGTTATGTTGAGGGCTAGGGTTAGAGATCCGGTTAGGGTTACGATTGGACCTACGGTTAGGGTTATGTTGAGGGCTAGGGTTAGAGATCCGGTTATGCTTACGATTGGACCTAGGGTTAGGGTTATGTTGAGGGCTAGGGTTAGAGATCCGGTTATGCTTACGATTGGACCTAGGGTTAGGGTTATGTTGAGGGCTAGTGTTAGAGATCCGGTTAGGGTTACGATTGGACCTACGGTTAGGGTTATGTTGAGGGCTAGGGTTAGAGATCCGGTTATGCTTACGATTGGACCTAGGGTTAGTGTTATGTTGAGGGCTAGTGTTAGAGATCCGGTTATGCTTACGATTGGACCTAGGGTTAGGGTTATGTTGAGGGCTAGGGTTAGAGATCCGGTTAGGGTTACGATTGGACCTAGGGTTAGGGTTATGTTGAGGGCTAGGGTTAGAGATCCGGTTAGGGATACGATTGGACCTACGGTTAGGGTTATGTTGAGGGCTAGGGTTAGAGATCCGGTTATGCTTACGATTGGACCTAGGGTTAGGGTTATGTTGAGGGCTAGGGTTAGAGATCCGGTTATGCTTACGATTGGACCTAGGGTTAGGGTTATGTTGAGGGCTAGGGTTAGAGATCCGGTTAGGGTTACGATTGGACCTAGGGTTAGGGTTATGTTGAGGGCTAGGGTTAGAGATCCGGTTATGCTTACGATTGGACCTAGGGTTAGGGTTATGTTGAGGGCTAGGGTTAGAGTTCCGGTTATGCTTACGATTGGACCTAGGGTTAGGGTTATGTTGAGGGCTAGGGTTAGAGATCCGGTTATGCTTACGATTGGACCTAGGGTTAGGGTTATGTTGAGGGCTAGGGTTAGAGATCCGGTTAGGGTTACGATTGGACCTAGGGTTAGGGTTATGTTGAGGGCTAGGGTTAGAGATCCGGTTAGGGTTACGATTGGACCTAGGGTTAGGCTTATGTTGAGGGCTAGGGTTAGAGATCCGGTTAGGGTTACGATTGGACCTAGGGTTAGGGTTATGTTGAGGGCTAGGGTTAGAGATCCGGTTAGGGTTACGATTGGACCTAGGGTTAGGCTTATGTTGAGGGCTAGGGTTAGAGATCCGGTTAGGGTTACGATTGGACCTAGGGTTAGGGTTATGTTGAGGGCTAGGGTTAGAGATCCGGTTAGGGTTACGATTGGACCTAGGGTTAGGGTTATGTTGAGGGCTAGGGTTAGAGATCCGGTTATGCTTACGATTGGACCTAGGGTTAGGGTTATGTTGAGGGCTAGGGTTAGAGATCCGGTTATGCTTACGATTGGACCTAGGGTTAGGGTTATGTTGAGGGCTAGGGTTAGAGATCCGGTTATGCTTACGATTGGACCTAGGGTTAGGGTTATGTTGAGGGCTAGGGTTAGAGATCCGGTTATGCTTACGATTGGACCTAGGGTTAGGGTTATGTTGAGGGCTAGGGTTAGAGATTCGGTTATGCTTACGATTGGACCTAGGGTTAGGGTTATGTTGAGGGCTAGGGTTAGAGATCCGGTTAGGGTTACGATTGGACCTAGGGTTAGGGTTATGTTGAGGGCTAGGGTTAGAGATCCGGTTAGGGTTACGATTGGACCTAGGGTTAGGTTTATGTTGAGGGCTAGGGTTAGAGATCCGGTTAGGGTTACGATTGGACCTAGGGTTAGGGTTATGTTGAGGGCTAGGGTTAGAAATCCGGTTATGCTTACGATTGGACCTAGGGTTAGGGTTATGTTGAGGGCTAGGGTTAGAGATCCGGTTAGGGTTACGATTGGACCTAGGGTTAGGGTTATGTTGAGGGCTAGGTTAGAGATCCGGTTAGGGTTACGATTGGACCTAGGGTTAGGGTTATGTTGAGGGCTAGGGTTAGAGATCCTGTTAGGGTTACGATTGGATCTAGGGTTAGGGTTATGTTGAGGGCTAGGGTTAGAGATCCGGTTAGGGTTACGATTGGACCTAGGGTTAGGGTTATGTTGAGGGCTAGGGTTAGAGATCCGGTTAGGGTTACGATTGGACCTAGGGTTAGGGTTATGTTGAGGGCTAGGGTTAGAGATCCGGTTATGCTTACGATTGGACCTAGGGTTAGTGTTATGTTGAGGGCTAGTGTTAGAGATCCGGTTATGCTTACGATTGGACCTAGGGTTAGGGTTATGTTGAGGGCTAGGGTTAGAGATCCGGTTAGGGTTACGATTGGACCTAGGGTTAGGGTTATGTTGAGGGCTAGGGTTAGAGATCCGGTTAGGGTTACGATTGGACCTACGGTTAGGGTTATGTTGAGGGCTAGGGTTAGAGATCCGGTTATGCTTACGATTGGACCTAGGGTTAGGGTTATGTTGAGGGCTAGGGTTAGAGATCCGGTTATGCTTACGATTGGACCTAGGGTTAGGGTTATGTTGAGGGCTAGGGTTAGAGATCCGGTTAGGGTTACGATTTGACCTACGGTTAGGGTTATGTTGAGGGCTAGGGTTAGAGATCCGGTTATGCTTACGATTGGACCTAGGGTTAGTGTTATGTTGAGGGCTAGTGTTAGAGATCCGGTTATGCTTACGATTGGACCTAGGGTTAGGGTTATGTTGAGGGCTAGGGTTAGAGATCCGGTTAGGGTTACGATTGGACCTAGGGTTAGGGTTATGTTGAGGGCTAGGGTTAGAGATCCGGTTAGGGTTACGATTGGACCTACGGTTAGGGTTATGTTGAGGGCTAGGGTTAGAGATCCGGTTATGCTTACGATTGGACCTAGGGTTAGGGTTATGTTGAGGGCTAGGGTTAGAGATCCGGTTATGCTTACGATTGGACCTAGGGTTAGGGTTATGTTGAGGGCTAGGGTTAGAGATCCGGTTAGGGTTACGATTGGACCTAGGGTTAGGGTTATGTTGAGGGCTAGGGTTAGAGATCCGGTTATGCTTACGATTGGACCTAGGGTTAGGGTTATGTTGAGGGCTAGGGTTAGAGTTCCGGTTATGCTTACGATTGGACCTAGGGTTAGGGTTATGTTGAGGGCTAGGGTTAGAGATCCGGTTATGCTTACGATTGGACCTAGGGTTAGGGTTATGTTGAGGGCTAGGGTTAGAGATCCGGTTAGGGTTACGATTGGACCTAGGGTTAGGGTTATGTTGAGGGCTAGGGTTAGAGATCCGGTTAGGGTTACGATTGGACCTAGGGTTAGGCTTATGTTGAGGGCTAGGGTTAGAGATCCGGTTAGGGTTACGATTGGACCTAGGGTTAGGGTTATGTTGAGGGCTAGGGTTAGAGATCCGGTTAGGCTTACGATTGGACCTAGGGTTAGGGTTATGTTGAGGGCTAGGGTTAGAGATCCGGTTAGGGTTACGATTGGACCTAGGGTTAGGGTTATGTTGAGGGCTAGGGTTAGAGATCCGGTTAGGGTTACGATTGGACCTAGGGTTAGGGTTATGTTGAGGGCTAGGGTTAGAGATCCGGATATGCTTACGATTGGACCTAGGGGTTAGGGTTATGTTGAGGGATAGGGTTAGAGATTCGGTTAGGGTTACGATTGGACCTAGGGTTAGGGTTATGTTGAGGGCTAGGGTTAGAGATCCGGTTAGGGTTCCGATTGGACCTACGGTTAGGGTTATGTTGAGGGCTAGGGTTATAGATCCGGTTATGCTTACGATTGGACCTAGGGTTAGGGTTATGTTGAGGGCTAGGGTTAGAGATCCGGTTATGCTTACGATTGGACCTAGGGTTAGGGTTATGTTGAGGGCTAGGGTTAGAGATTCGGTTAGGGTTACGATTGGACCTAGGGTTAGGGTTATGTTGAGGGCTAGGGTTAGAGATCCGGTTAGGGTTACGATTGGACCTAGGGTTAGGGTTATGTTGAGGGCTAGGGTTAGAGATCCGGTTATGCTTACGATTGGACCTAGGGTTAGGGTTATGTTGAGGGCTAGGGTTAGAGATCCGGTTATGCTTACGATTGGACCTAGGGTTAGGGTTATGTTGAGGGCTAGGGTTAGAGATCCGGTTATGCTTACGATTGGACCTAGGGTTAGGGTTATGTTGAGGGCTAGGGTTAGAGACCCGGTTATGCTTACGATTGGACCTAGGGTTAGGGTTATGTTGAGGGCTAGGGTTAGAGATCCGGTTAGGGTTACGATTGGACCTAGGGTTAGGGTTATGTTGAGGGCTAGGGTTAGAGATCCGGTTAGGGTTACGATTGGACCTAGGGTTAGGGTTATGTCGAGGGCTAGGGTTAGAGATTCGGTTAGGGTTACGATTGGACCTAGGGTTAGGGTTATGTTGAGGGCTAGGGTTAGAGATCCGGTTATGCTTACGATTGGACCTAGGGTTAGGGTTATGTTGAGGGCTAGGGTTAGAGATCCGGTTAGGGTTACGATTGGACCTAGGGTTAGGGTTATGTTGAGGGCTAGGGTTAGAGATCCGGTTAGGGTTACGATTGGACCTAGGGTTAGGGTTATGTTGAGGGCTAGGGTTAGAGATCCGGTTAGGGTTACGATTGGACCTAGGGTTAGGGTTATGTTGAGGGCTAGGGTTAGAGATCCGGTTAGGGTTACGATTGGACCTAGGGTTAGGGGTATATTGAGGGCTAGGGTTAGAGATCCGGTTATGGTTACGATTGGACCTAGGGTTAGGGTTATGTTGAGGGCTAGGGTTAGAGATCCGGTTAGGGTTACGATTGGACCTAGGGTTAGGGTTATGTTGAGGGCTACGGTTAAAGATCCGGTTAGGGTTACGATTGGACCTAGGGTTAGGGTTATGTTGAGGGCTAGGGTTAGAGATCCGGTTAGGGTTACGATTGGACCTAGGGTTAGGGTTATGTTGAGGGCTAGGGTTAGATATCCGGTTATGCTTACGATTGGACCTAGGGTTAGGGTTATGTTGAGGGCTAGGGTTAGAGATCCGGTTAGGGTTACGATTGGACCTAGGGTTAGGGTTATGTTGAGGGCTAGGGTTAGAGATCCGGTTAGGGTTACGATTGGACCTAGGGTTAGGGTTATGTTGAGGGCTAGGGTTAGAGATCCGGTTAGGGTTACGATTGGACCTAGGGTTAGGGTTATGTTGAGGGCTAGGGTTAGAGATCCGGTTATGCTTACGATTGGACCTAGGGTTAGGGTTATGTTGAGGGCTAGGGTTAGAGATCCGGTTAGGGTTACGATTGGACCTAGGGTTAGGGTTATGTTGAGGGCTAGGGTTAGAGATCCGGTTATGCTTACGATTGGACCTAGGGTTAGGCTTATGTTGAGGGTTAGGGTTAGAGATCCGGTTAGGGTTACGAATGGACTTAGGGTTAGGGTTATGTTGAGGGCTAGGGTTAGAGATCCGGTTAGCGTTACGATTGGACCTACGGTTAGGGTTATGTTGAGGGCTAGGGTTAGAGATCCGGTTATGCTTACGATTGGACCTAGGGTTAGGGTTATGTTGAGGGCTAGGGTAAGAGATCCGGTTAGGGTTACGATTGGACCTAGGGTTAGGGTTATGTTGAGGGCTAGGGTTAGAGATCCGGTTATGCTTACGATTGGACCTAGGGTTAGGGTTATGTTGAGGGATAGGGTTAGAGATCCGGTTATGCTTACGATTGGACCTAGGGTTAGGGTTATGTTGAGGGCTAGGGTTAGAGATCCGGTTAGGGTTACGATTGGATCTAGGGTTAGGGTTATGTTGAGGGCTAGGGTTAGAGATCCGGTTAGGGTTACGATTGGACCTAGGGTTAGGGTTATGTTGAGGGCTAGGGTTAGAGATCCGGTTAGGGTTACGATTGGACCTACGGTTAGGGTTATGTTGAGGGCTAGGGTTAGAGATCCGGTTATGCTTACGATTGGACCTAGGGTTAGGGTTATGTTGAGGGCTAGGGTTAGAGATCCGGTTATGCTTACGATTGGACCTAGGGTTAGGGTTATGTTGAGGGCTAGGGTTAGAGATCCGGTTAGGGTTACGATTGGACCTACGGTTAGGGTTATGTTGAGGGCTAGGGTTAGAGATCCGGTTATGCTTACGATTGGACCTAGGGTTAGTGTTATGTTGAGGGCTAGTGTTAGAGATCCGGTTATGCTTACGATTGGACCTAGGGTTTGGGTTATGTTGAGGGCTAGGGTTAGAGATCCGGTTAGGGTTACGATTGGACCTAGGGTTAGGGTTATGTTGAGGGCTAGGGTTAGAGATCCGGTTAGGGTTACGATTGGACCTACGGTTAGGGTTATGTTGAGGGCTAGGGTTAGAGATCCGGTTATGCTTACGATTGGACCTAGGGTTAGGGTTATGTTGAGGGCTAGGGTTAGAGATCCGGTTATGCTTACGATTGGACCTAGGGTTAGGGTTATGTTGAGGGCTAGGGTTAGAGATCCGGTTAGGGTTACGATTGGACCTAGGGTTAGGGTTATGTTGAGGGCTAGGGTTAGAGATCCGGTTATGCTTACGATTGGACCTAGGGTTAGGGTTATGTTGAGGGCTAGGGTTAGAGTTCCGGTTATGCTTACGATTGGACCTAGGGTTAGGGTTATGTTGAGGGCTAGGGTTAGAGATCCGGTTATGCTTACGATTGGACCTAGGGTTAGGGTTATGTTGAGGGCTAGGGTTAGAGATCCGGTTAGGGTTACGATTGGACCTAGGGTTAGGGTTATGTTGAGGGCTAGGGTTAGAGATCCGGTTAGGGTTACGATTGGACCTAGGGTTAGGCTTATGTTGAGGGCTAGGGTTAGAGATCCGGTTAGGGTTACGATTGGACCTAGGGTTAGGGTTATGTTGAGGGCTAGGGTTAGAGATCCGGTTAGGCTTACGATTGGACCTAGGGTTAGGGTTATGTTGAGGGCTAGGGTTAGAGATCCGGTTAGGGTTACGATTGGACCTAGGGTTAGGGTTATGTTGAGGCTAGGGTTAGAGATCCGGTTAGGGTTACGATTGGACCTAGGGTTAGGGTTATGTTGAGGGCTAGGGTTAGAGATCCGGTTATGCTTACGATTGGACCTAGGGTTAGGGTTATGTTGAGGGATAGGGTTAGAGATTCGGTTAGGGTTACGATTGGACCTAGGGTTAGGGTTATGTTGAGGGCTAGGGTTAGAGATCCGGTTAGGGTTACGATTGGACCTACGGTTAGGGTTATGTTGAGGGCTTGGGTTAGAGATCCGGTTATGCTTACGATTGGACCTAGGGTTAGGGTTATGTTGAGGGCTAGGGTTAGAGATCCGGTTATGCTTACGATTGGACCTAGGGTTAGGGTTATGTTGAGGGCTAGGGTTAGAGATTCGGTTAGGGTTACGATTGGACCTAGGGTTAGGGTTATGTTGAGGGCTAGGGTTAGAGATCCGGTTAGGGTTACGATTGGACCTAGGGTTAGGGTTATGTTGAGGGCTAGGGTTAGAGATCCGGTTATGCTTACGATTGGACCTAGGGTTAGGGTTATGTTGAGGGCTAGGGTTAGAGATCCGGTTATGCTTACGATTGGACCTAGGGTTAGGGTTATGTTGAGGGCTAGGGTTAGAGATCCGGTTATGCTTACGATTGGACCTAGGGTTAGGGTTATGTTGAGGGCTAGGGTTAGAGACCCGGTTATGCTTACGATTGGACCTAGGGTTAGGGTTATGTTGAGGGCTAGGGTTAGAGATCCGGTTAGGGTTACGATTGGACCTAGGGTTAGGGTTATGTTGAGGGCTAGGGTTAGAGATCCGGTTAGGGTTACGATTGGACCTAGGGTTAGGGTTATGTCGAGGGCTAGGGTTAGAGATTCGGTTAGGGTTACGATTGGACCTAGGGTTAGGGTTATGTTGAGGGCTAGGGTTAGAGATCCGGTTAGGGTTACGATTGGACCTAGGGTTAGGGTTATGTTGAGGGCTAGGGTTAGAGATCCGGTTAGGGTTACGATTGGACCTAGGGTTAGGGTTATGTTGAGGGCTAGGGTTAGAGATCCGGTTATGCTTACGATTGGACCTAGGGTTAGGGTTATGTTGAGGGGCTAGGGTTAGAGATCCGGTTAGGGTTACGATTGGACCTAGGGTTAGGGTTATGTTGAGGGCTACGGTTAGAGATCCGGTTAGGGTTACGATTGGACCTAGGGTTAGGGTTATGTTGAGGGCTAGGGTTAGAGATCCGGTTAGGGTTACGATTGGACCTAGGGTTAGGGTTATGTTGAGGGCTAGGGTTAGATATCCGGTTATGCTTACGATTGGACCTAGGGTTAGGGTTATGTTGAGGGCTAGGGTTAGAGATCCGGTTAGGGTTACGATTGGACCTAGGGTTAGGGTTATGTTGAGGGCTAGGGTTAGAGATCCGGTTAGGGTTACGATTGGACCTAGGGTTAGGGTTATGTTGAGGGCTAGGGTTAGAGATCCGGTTAGGGTTACGATTGGACCTAGGGTTAGGGTTATGTTGAGGGCTAGGGTTAGAGATCCGGTTATGCTTACGATTGGACCTAGGGTTAGGGTTATGTTGAGGGCTAGGGTTAGAGATCCGGTTAGGGTTACGATTAGACCTAGGGTTAGGGTTATGTTGAGGGCTAGGGTTAGAGATCCGGTTATGCTTACGATTGGACCTAGGGTTAGGCTTATGTTGAGGGCTAGGGTTAGAGATCCGGTTAGGGTTACGATTGGACCTAGGGTTAGGGTTATGTTGAGGGCTAGGGTTAGAGATCCGGTTAGCGTTACGATTGGACCTACGGTTAGGGTTATGTTGAGGGCTAGGGTTAGAGATCCGGTTATGCTTACGATTGGACCTAGGGTTAGGGTTATGTTGAGGGCTAGGGTTAGAGATCCGGTTAGGGTTACGATTGGACCTAGGGTTAGGGTTATGTTGAGGGCTAGGGTTAGAGATCCGGTTATGCTTACGATTGGACCTAGGGTTAGGGTTATGTTGAGGGATAGGGTTAGAGATTCGGTTAGGGTTACGATTGGACCTAGGGTTAGGGTTATGTTGAGGGCTAGGGTTAGAGATCCGGTTAGCGTTACGATTGGACCTACGGTTAGGGTTATGTTGATGGCTAGGGTTAGAGATCCGGTTATGCTTACGATTGGACCTAGGGTTAGGGTTATGTTGAGGGCTAGGGTTAGAGATCCGGTTAGGGTTACGATTGGACCTAGGGTTAGGGTTATGTTGAGGGCTAGGGTTAGAGATCCGGTTATGCTTACGATTGGACCTAGGGTTAGGGTTATGTTGAGGGATAGGGTTAGAGATTCGGTTAGGGTTACGATTGGACCTAGGGTTAGGGTTATGTTGAGGGCTAGGGTTAGAGATCCGGTTAGGGTTACGATTGGACCTACGGTTAGGGTTATGTTGAGGGCTAGGGTTAGAGATCCGGTTATGCTTACGATTGGACCTAGGGTTAGGGTTATGTTGAGGGCTAGGGTTAGAGATCCGGTTATGCTTACGATTGGACCTAGGGTTAGGGTTATGTTGAGGGCTAGGGTTAGAGATTCGGTTAGGGTTACGATTGGACCTAGGGTTAGGGTTATGTTGAGGGCTAGGGTTAGAGATCCGGTTAGGGTTACGATTGGACCTAGGGTTAGGGTTATGTTGAGGGCTAGGGTTAGAGATCCGGTTATGCTTACGATTGGACCTAGGGTTAGGGTTATGTTGAGGGCTAGGGTTAGAGATCCGGTTATGCTTACGATTGGACCTAGGGTTAGGGTTATGTTGAGGGCTAGGGTTAGAGATCCGGTTATGCTTACGATTGGACCTAGGGTTAGGGTTATGTTGAGGGCTAGGGTTAGAGACCCGGTTATGCTTACGATTGGACCTAGGGTTAGGGTTATGTTGAGGGCTAGGGTTAGAGATCCGGTTAGGGTTACGATTGGACCTAGGGTTAGGGTTATGTTGAGGGCTAGGGTTAGAGATCCGGTTAGGGTTACGATTGGACCTAGGGTTAGGGTTATGTTGAGGGCTAGGGTTAGAGATTCGGTTAGGGTTACGATTGGACCTAGGGTTAGGGTTATGTTGAGGGCTAGGGTTAGAGATCCGGGTAGGGTTACGATTGGACCTAGGGTTAGGGTTATGTTGAGGGCTAGGGTTAGAGATCCGGTTAGGGTTACGATTGGACCTAGGGTTAGGGTTATGTTGAGGGCTAGGGTTAGAGATCCGGTTAGGGTTACGATTTGACCTAGGGTTAGGGTTATGTTGAGGGCTAGGGTTAGAGATCCGGTTAGGGTTACGATTGGACATAGGGTTAGGGTTATGTTGAGGGCTAGAGTTAGAGATCCGGTTAGGGTTACGATTGGACCTAGGGTTAGGGTTATGTTGAGGGCTAGGGTTAGAGATCCGGTTAGGGTTACGATTGGACCTAGGGTTAGGGTTATGTTGAGGGCTAGGGTTAGAGATCCGGTTATGCTTACGATTGGACCTAGGGTTAGGGTTATGTTGAGGGCTAGGGTTAGAGATCCGGTTATGCTTACGATTGGACCTAGGGTTAGGGTTATGTTGAGGGCTAGGGTTAGAGATCCGGTTATGCTTACGATTGGACCTAGGGTTAGGGTTATGTTGAGGGCTAGGGTTAGAGACCCGGTTATGCTTACGATTGGACCTAGGGTTAGGGTTATGTTGAGGGCTAGGGTTAGAGATCCGGTTAGGGTTACGATTGGACCTAGGGTTAGGGTTATGTTGAGGGCTAGGGTTAGAGATCCGGTTAGGGTTACGATTGGACCTAGGGTTAGGGTTATGTCGAGGGCTAGGGTTAGAGATTCGGTTAGGGTTACGATTGGACCTAGGGTTAGGGTTATGTTGAGGGCTAGGGTTAGAGATCCGGTTATGCTTACGATTGGACCTAGGGTTAGGGTTATGTTGAGGGCTAGGGTTAGAGATCCGGTTAGGGTTACGATTGGACCTAGGGTTAGGGTTATGTTGAGGGCTAGGGTTAGAGATCCGGTTAGGGTTACGATTGGACCTAGGGTTAGGGTTATGTTGAGGGCTAGGGTTAGAGATCCGGTTAGGGTTACGATTGGACCTAGGGTTAGGGTTATGTTGAGGGCTAGGGTTAGAGATCCGGTTAGGGTTACGATTGGACCTAGGGTTAGGGTTATGTTGAGGGCTAGGGTTAGAGATCCGGTTATGGTTACGATTGGACCTAGGGTTAGGGTTATGTTGAGGGCTAGGGTTAGAGATCCGGTTAGGGTTACGATTGGACCTAGGGTTAGGGTTATGTTGAGGGCTACGGTTAGAGATCCGGTTAGGGTTACGATTGGACCTAGGGTTAGGGTTATGTTGAGGGCTAGGGTTAGAGATCCGGTTAGGGTTACGATTGGACCTAGGGTTAGGGTTATGTTGAGGGCTAGGGTTAGATATCCGGTTATGCTTACGATTGGACCTAGGGTTAGGGTTATGTTGAGGGCTAGGGTTAGAGATCCGGTTAGGGTTACGATTGGACCTAGGGTTAGGGTTATGTTGAGGGCTAGGGTTAGAGTTCCGGTTAGGGTTACGATTGGACCTAGGGTTAGGGTTATGTTGAGGGCTAGGGTTAGAGATCCGGTTAGGGTTACGATTGGACCTAGGGTTAGGGTTATGTTGAGGGCTAGGGTTAGAGATCCGGTTATGCTTACGATTGGACCTAGGGTTAGGGTTATGTTGAGGGCTAGGGTTAGAGATCCGGTTAGGGTTACGATTGGACCTAGGGTTAGGGTTATGTTGAGGGCTAGGGTTAGAGATCCGGTTATGCTTACGATTGGACCTAGGGTTAGGCTTATGTTGAGGGCTAGGGTTAGAGATCCGGTTAGGGTTACGATTGGACCTAGGGTTAGGGTTATGTTGAGGGCTAGGGTTAGAGATCCGGTTAGCGTTACGATTGGACCTACGGTTAGGGTTATGTTGAGGGCCAGGGTTAGAGATCCGGTTATGCTTACGATTGGACCTAGGGTTAGGGTTATGTTGAGGGCTAGGGTTAGAGATCCGGTTAGGGTTACGATTGGACCTAGGGTTAGGGTTATGTTGAGGGCTAGGGTTAGAGATCCGGTTATGCTTACGATTGGACCTAGGGTTAGGGTTATGTTGAGGGCTAGGGTTAGAGATCCGGTTAGGGTTACGATTGGACCTAGGGTTAGGGTTATGTTGAGGGCTAGGGTTAGAGATCCGGTTAGGGTTACGATTGGACCTAGGGTTAGGCTTATGTTGAGGGCTAGGGTTAGAGATCCGGTTAGGGTTACGATTGGACCTAGGGTTAGGGTTATGTTGAGGGCTAGGGTTAGAGATCCGGTTAGGCTTACGATTGGACCTAGGGTTAGGGTTATGTTGAGGGCTAGGGTTAGAGATCCGGTTAGGGTTACGATTGGACCTAGGGTTAGGGTTATGTTGAGGGCTAGGGTTAGAGATCCGGTTAGGGTTACGATTGGACCTAGGGTTAGGGTTATGTTGAGGGCTAGGGTTAGAGATCCGGTTATGCTTACGATTGGACCTAGGGTTAGGGTTATGTTGAGGGATAGGGTTAGAGATTCGGTTAGGGTTACGATTGGACCTAGGGTTAGGGTTATGTTGAGGGCTAGGGTTAGAGATCCGGTTAGGGTTACGATTGGACCTACGGTTAGGGTTATGTTGAGGGCTTGGGTTAGAGATCCGGTTATGCTTACGATTGGACCTAGGGTTAGGGTTATGTTGAGGGCTAGGGTTAGAGATTCGGTTAGGGTTACGATTGGACCTAGGGTTAGGGTTATGTTGAGGGCTAGGGTTAGAGATCCGGTTAGGGTTACGATTGGACCTAGGGTTAGGGTTATGTTGAGGGCTAGGGTTAGAGATCCGGTTATGCTTACGATTGGACCTAGGGTTAGGGTTATGTTGAGGGCTAGGGTTAGAGATCCGGTTATGCTTACGATTGGACCTAGGGTTAGGGTTATGTTGAGGGCTAGGGTTAGAGATCCGGTTATGCTTACGATTGGACCTAGGGTTAGGGTTATGTTGAGGGCTAGGGTTAGAGACCCGGTTATGCTTACGATTGGACCTAGGGTTAGGGTTATGTTGAGGGCTAGGGTTAGAGATCCGGTTAGGGTTACGATTGGACCTAGGGTTAGGGTTATGTTGAGGGCTAGGGTTAGAGATCCGGTTAGGGTTACGATTGGACCTAGGGTTAGGGTTATGTCGAGGGCTAGGGTTAGAGATTCGGTTAGGGTTACGATTGGACCTAGGGTTAGGGTTATGTTGAGGGCTAGGGTTAGAGATCCGGTTAGGGTTACGATTGGACCTAGGGTTAGGGTTATGTTGAGGGCTAGGGTTAGAGATCCGGTTAGGGTTACGATTGGACCTAGGGTTAGGGTTATGTTGAGGGCTAGGGTTAGAGATCCGGTTATGGTTACGATTGGACCTAGGGTTAGGGTTATGTTGAGGGCTAGGGTTAGAGATCCGGTTAGGGTTACGATTGGACCTAGGGTTAGGGTTATGTTGAGGGCTACGGTTAGAGATCCGGTTAGGGTTACGATTGGACCTAGGGTTAGGGTTATGTTGAGGGCTAGGGTTAGAGATCCGGTTAGGGTTACGATTGGACCTAGGGTTAGGGTTATGTTGAGGGCTAGGGTTAGATATCCGGTTATGCTTACGATTGGACCTAGGGTTAGGGTTATGTTGAGGGCTAGGTTTAGAGATCCGGTTAGGGTTACGATTGGACCTAGGGTTAGGGTTATGTTGAGGGCTAGGGTTAGAGATCCGGTTAGGGTTACGATTGGACCTAGGGTTAGGGTTATGTTGAGGGCTAGGGTTAGAGATCCGGTTAGGGTTACGATTGGACCTAGGGTTAGGGTTATGTTGAGGGCTAGGGTTAGAGATCCGGTTATGCTTACGATTGGACCTAGGGTTAGGGTTATGTTGAGGGCTAGGGTTAGAGATCCGGTTAGGGTTACGATTAGACCTAGGGTTAGGGTTATGTTGAGGGCTAGGGTTAGAGATCCGGTTATGCTTACGATTGGACCTAGGGTTAGGCTTATGTTGAGGGCTAGGGTTAGAGATCCGGTTAGGGTTACGATTGGACCTAGGGTTAGGGTTATGTTGAGGGCTAGGGTTAGAGATCCGGTTAGCGTTACGATTGGACCTACGGTTAGGGTTATGTTGAGGGCTAGGGTTAGAGATCCGGTTATGCTTACGATTGGACCTAGGGTTAGGGTTATGTTGAGGGCTAGGGTTAGAGATCCGGTTAGGGTTACGATTGGACCTAGGGTTAGGGTTATGTTGAGGGCTAGGGTTAGAGATCCGGTTATGCTTACGATTGGACCTAGGGTTAGGGTTATGTTGAGGGATAGGGTTAGAGATTCGGTTAGGGTTACGATTGGACCTAGGGTTAGGGTTATGTTGAGGGCTAGGGTTAGAGATCCGGTTAGCGTTACGATTGGACCTACGGTTAGGGTTATGTTGATGGCTAGGGTTAGAGATCCGGTTATGCTTACGATTGGACCTAGGGTTAGGGTTATGTTGAGGGCTAGGGTTAGAGATCCGGTTAGGGTTACGATTGGACCTAGGGTTAGGGTTATGTTGAGGGCTAGGGTTAGAGATCCGGTTATGCTTACGATTGGACCTAGGGTTAGGGTTATGTTGAGGGATAGGGTTAGAGATTCGGTTAGGGTTACGATTGGACCTAGGGTTAGGGTTATGTTGAGGGCTAGGGTTAGAGATCCGGTTAGGGTTACGATTGGACCTACGGTTAGGGTTATGTTGAGGGCTAGGGTTAGAGATCCGGTTATGCTTACGATTGGACCTAGGGTTAGGGTTATGTTGAGGGCTAGGGTTAGAGATCCGGTTATGCTTACGATTGGACCTAGGGTTAGGGTTATGTTGAGGGCTAGGGTTAGAGATTCGGTTAGGGTTACGATTGGACCTAGGGTTAGGGTTATGTTGAGGGCTAGGGTTAGAGATCCGGTTAGGGTTACGATTGGACCTAGGGTTAGGTTTATGTTGAGGGCTAGGGTTAGAGATCCGGTTATGCTTACGATTGGACCTAGGGTTAGGGTTATGTTGAGGGCTAGGGTTAGAGATCCGGTTATGCTTACGATTGGACCTAGGGTTAGGGTTATGTTGAGGGCTAGGGTTAGAGATCCGGTTATGCTTACGATTGGACCTAGGGTTAGGGTTATGTTGAGGGCTAGGGTTAGAGACCCGGTTATGCTTACGATTGGACCTAGGGTTAGGGTTATGTTGAGGGCTAGGGTTAGAGATCCGGTTAGGGTTACGATTGGACCTAGGGTTAGGGTTATGTTGAGGGCTAGGGTTAGAGATCCGGTTAGGGTTACGATTGGACCTAGGGTTAGGGTTATGTTGAGGGCTAGGGTTAGAGATTCGGTTAGGGTTACGATTGGACCTAGGGTTAGGGTTATGTTGAGGGCTAGGGTTAGAGATCCGGGTAGGGTTACGATTGGACCTAGGGTTAGGGTTATGTTGAGGGCTAGGGTTAGAGATCCGGTTAGGGTTACGATTGGACCTAGGGTTAGGGTTATGTTGAGGGCTAGGGTTAGAGATCCGGTTAGGGTTACGATTTGACCTAGGGTTAGGGTTATGTTGAGGGCTAGGGTTAGAGATCCGGTTAGGGTTACGATTGGACATAGGGTTAGGGTTATGTTGAGGGCTAGAGTTAGAGATCCGGTTAGGGTTACGATTGGACCTAGGGTTAGGGTTATGTTGAGGGCTAGGGTTAGAGATCCGGTTAGGGTTACGATTGGACCTAGGGTTAGGGTTATGTTGAGGGCTAGGGTTAGAGATCCGGTTATGCTTACGATTGGACCTAGGGTTAGGGTTATGTTGAGGGCTAGGGTTAGAGATCCGGTTATGCTTACGATTGGACCTAGGGTTAGGGTTATGTTGAGGGCTAGGGTTAGAGATCCGGTTATGCTTACGATTGGACCTAGGGTTAGGGTTATGTTGAGGGCTAGGGTTAGAGACCCGGTTATGCTTACGATTGGACCTAGGGTTAGGGTTATGTTGAGGGCTAGGGTTAGAGATCCGGTTAGGGTTACGATTGGACCTAGGGTTAGGGTTATGTTGAGGGCTAGGGTTAGAGATCCGGTTAGGGTTACGATTGGACCTAGGGTTAGGGTTATGTCGAGGGCTAGGGTTAGAGATTCGGTTAGGGTTACGATTGGACCTAGGGTTAGGGTTATGTTGAGGGCTAGGGTTAGAGATCCGGTTATGCTTACGATTGGACCTAGGGTTAGGGTTATGTTGAGGGCTAGGGTTAGAGATCCGGTTAGGGTTACGATTGGACCTAGGGTTAGGGTTATGTTGAGGGCTAGGGTTAGAGATCCGGTTAGGGTTACGATTGGACCTAGGGTTAGGGTTATGTTGAGGGCTAGGGTTAGAGATCCGGTTAGGGTTACGATTGGACCTAGGGTTAGGGTTATGTTGAGGGCTAGGGTTAGAGATCCGGTTAGGGTTACGATTGGACCTAGGGTTAGGGTTATGTTGAGGGCTAGGGTTAGAGATCCGGTTATGGTTACGATTGGACCTAGGGTTAGGGTTATGTTGAGGGCTAGGGTTAGAGATCCGGTTAGGGTTACGATTGGACCTAGGGTTAGGGTTATGTTGAGGGCTAGGGTTAGAGTTCCGGTTAGGGTTACGATTGGACCTAGGGTTAGGGTTATGTTGAGGGCTAGGGTTAGAGATCCGGTTAGGGTTACGATTGGACCTAGGGTTAGGGTTATGTTGAGGGCTAGGGTTAGAGATCCGGTTATGCTTACGATTGGACCTAGGGTTAGGGTTATGTTGAGGGCTAGGGTTAGAGATCCGGTTAGGGTTACGATTGGACCTAGGGTTAGGGTTATGTTGAGGGCTAGGGTTAGAGATCCGGTTATGCTTACGATTGGACCTAGGGTTAGGCTTATGTTGAGGGCTAGGGTTAGAGATCCGGTTAGGGTTACGATTGGACCTAGGGTTAGGGTTATGTTGAGGGCTAGGGTTAGAGATCCGGTTAGCGTTACGATTGGACCTACGGTTAGGGTTATGTTGAGGGCCAGGGTTAGAGATCCGGTTATGCTTACGATTGGACCTAGGGTTAGGGTTATGTTGAGGGCTAGGGTTAGAGATCCGGTTAGGGTTACGATTGGACCTAGGGTTAGGGTTATGTTGAGGGCTAGGGTTAGAGATCCGGTTATGCTTACGATTGGACCTAGGGTTAGGGTTATGTTGAGGGATAGGGTTAGAGATTCGGTTAGGGTTACGATTGGACCTAGGGTTAGGGTTATGTTGAGGGCTAGGGTTAGAGATCCGGTTAGCGTTACGATTGGACCTACGGTTAGGGTTATGTTGAGGGCTAGGGTTAGAGATCCGGTTATGCTTACGATTGGACCTAGGGTTAGGGTTATGTTGAGGGCTAGGGTTAGAGATCCGGTTAGGGTTACGATTGGACCTAGGGTTAGGGTTATGTTGAGGGCTAGGGTTAGAGATCCGGTTATGCTTACGATTGGACCTAGGGTTAGGGTTATGTTGAGGGATAGGGTTAGAGATTCGGTTAGGGTTACGATTGGACCTAGGGTTAGGGTTATGTTGAGGGCTAGGGTTAGAGATCCGGTTAGGGTTACGATTGGACCTACGGTTAGGGTTATGTTGAGGGCTAGGGTTAGAGATCCGGTTATGCTTACGATTGGACCTAGGGTTAGGGTTATGTTGAGGGCTAGGGTTAGAGATCCGGTTATGCTTACGATTGGACCTAGGGTTAGGGTTATGTTGAGGGCTAGGGTTAGAGATTCGGTTAGGGTTACGATTGGACCTAGGGTTAGGGTTATGTTGAGGGCTAGGGTTAGAGATCCGGTTAGGGTTACGATTGGACCTAGGGTTAGGGTTATGTTGAGGGCTAGGGTTAGAGATCCGGTTATGCTTACGATTGGACCTAGGGTTAGGGTTATGTTGAGGGCTAGGGTTGGAGATCCGGTTATGCTTACGATTGGACCTAGGGTTAGGGTTATGTTGAGGGCTAGGGTTAGAGATCCGGTTATGCTTACGATTGGTCCTAGGGTTAGGGTTATGTTGAGGGCTAGGGTTAGAGACCCGGTTATGCTTACGATTGGACCTAGGGTTAGGGTTATGTTGAGGGCTAGGGTTAGAGATCCGGTTAGGGTTACGATTGGACCTAGGGTTAGGGTTATGTTGAGGGCTAGGGTTAGAGATCCGGTTAGGGTTACGATTGGACCTAGGGTTAGGGTTATGTTGAGGGCTAGGGTTAGAGATTCGGTTAGGGTTACGATTGGACCTAGGGTTAGGGTTATGTTGAGGGCTAGGGTTAGAGATCCGGTTAGGGTTACGATTGGACCTAGGGTTAGGGTTATGTTGAGGGCTAGGGTTAGAGATCCGGTTAGGGTTACGATTGGACCTAGGGTTAGGGTTATGTCGAGGGCTAGGGTTAGAGATCCGGTTAGGGTTACGATTGGACCTAGGGTTAGGGTTATGTCGAGGGCTAGGGTTAGAGATCCGGTTAGGGTTACGATTGGACCTAGGGTTAGGGTTATGTTGAGGGCTAGGGTTAGAGATCCGGTTAGGGTTACGATTGGACCTAGGGTTAGGGTTATGTTGAGGGCTAGGGTTAGAGATCCGGTTAGGGTTACGATTGGACCTAGGGTTAGGGTTATGTTGAGGGCTAGGGTTAGAGATCCGGTTAGGGTTACGATTGTACCTAGGGTTAGGGTTATGTTGAGGGCTAGGGTTAGAGATCCGGTTAGGGTTACGATTGGACCTAGGGTTAGGGTTATGTTGAGGGCTAGGGTTAGAGATCCGGTTAGGGTTACGATTGGACCTAGGGTTAGGGTTATGTTGAGGGCTAGGGTTAGATATCCGGTTATGCTTACGATTGGACCTAGGGTTAGGGTTATGTTGAGGGCTAGGGTTAGAGATCCGGTTAGGGTTACGATTGGACCTAGGGTTAGGGTTATGTTGAGGGCTAGGGTTAGAGATCCGGTTAGGGTTACGATTGGACCTAGGGTTAGGGTTATGTTGAGGGCTAGGGTTAGAGATCCGGTTAGGGTTACGATTGGACCTAGGGTTAGGGTTATGTTGAGGGCTAGGGTTAGAGATCCGGTTAGGGTTACGATTGGACCTAGGGTTAGGGTTATGTTGAGGGCTAGGGTTAGAGATCCGGTTAGGGTTACGATTGGACCTAGGGTTAGGGTTATGTTGAGGGCTAGGGTTAGAGATCCGGTTATGCTTACGATTGGACCTTGGGTTAGGCTTATGTTGAGGGCTAGGGTTAGAGATCCGGTTAGGGTTACGATTGGACCTAGGGTTAGGGTTATGTTGAGGGCTAGGGTTAGAGATCCGGTTAGGGTTACGATTGGACCTAGGGTTAGGGTTATGTTGAGGGCTAGGGTTAGAGATCCGGTTATGCTTACGATTGGACCTAGGGTTAGGGTTATGTTGAGGGCTAGGGTTAGAGATCCGGTTATGCTTACGATTGGACCTAGGGTTAGGGTTATGTTGAGGGCTAGGGTTAGCGATCCGGTTATGCTTACGATTGGACCTAGGGTTAGGGTTATGTTGAGGGCTAGGGTTAGAGATTCGGTTAGGGTTACGATTGCACCTAGGGTTAGGGTTATGTTGAGGGCTAGGTTTAGAGATCCGGTTAGGTTTACGATTGGACCTAGGGTTAGGGTTATGTTGAGGGCTAGGGTTAGAGATCCGGTTATGCTTACGATTGGACCTAGGGTTAGGGTTATGTTGAGGGCTAGGGTTAGAGATCCGGTTATGCTTACGATTGGACCTAGGGTTATGGTTATGTTGAGGGCTAGGGTTAGAGATCCGGTTATTCTTACGATTGGACCTAGGGTTAGGGTTATGTTGAGGGCTAGGGTTAGAGATCCGGTTAGGGTTACGATTGGACCTAGGGTTAGGGTTATGTTGAGGGCTAGGGTTAGAGATCCGGTTATGCTTACAATTGGACCTAGGGTTAGGGTTATGTTGAGGGCTAGGGTTAGAGATCCGGTTAGGGTTACGATTGGACCTAGGGTTAGGGTTATGTTGAGGGCTAGGGTTAGAGATCCGGTTAGGGTTACGATTGGACCTAGGGTTAGGGTTATGTTGAGGGCTAGGGTTAGAGATCCGGTTATGCTTACGATTGGACCTAGGGTTAGGGTTATGTTGAGGGCTAGGGTTAGAGATCCGGGTAGGGTTACGATTGGACCTAGGGTTAGGGTTATGTTGAGGGCTAGGGTTAGAGATCCGGTTAGGGTTACGATTGGACCTAGGGTTAGGGTTATGTTGAGGGCTAGGGTTAGAGATCCGGTTAGGGTTACGATTTGACCTAGGGTTAGGGTTATGTTGAGGGCTAGGGTTAGAGATCCGGTTAGGGTTACGATTGGACATAGGGTTAGGGTTATGTTGAGGGCTAGGGTTAGAGATCCGGTTAGGGTTACGATTGGACCTAGGGTTAGGGTTATGTTGAGGGCTAGGCTTAGAGATCCGGTTAGGGTTACGATTGGACCTAGTGTTAGGGTTATGTTGAGGGCTAGGGTTAGACATCCGGTTAGGGTTACGATTGGACCTAGGGTTAGGGTTATGTTGAGGGCTAGGGTTAGAGATCCGGTTAGGGTTACGATTGGACCTAGGGTTAGGGTTATGTTGAGGGCTAGGGTTAGAGATCCGGTTATGCTTACGATTGGACGTAGGGTTAGGGTTATGTTGAGGGCTAGGGTTAGAGATCCGGTTAGGGTTACGATTGGACCTAGGGTTAGGGTTATGTTGAGGGCTAGGGTTAGAGATCCGGTTAGGGTTACGATTGGACCTAGGGTTAGGGTTATGTTGCGGGCTAGGGTTAGAGATCCGGTTATGCTTACGATTGGACCTAGGGTTAGGGTTATGTTGAGGGCTAGGGTTAGAGATCCGGTTAGGGTTACGATTGGACCTAGGGTTAGGGTTATGTTGAGGGCTAGGGTTAGAGATCCGGTTAGGGTTACTATTGGACCTAGGGTTAGGGTTATGTTGAGGGCTAGGGTTAGAGATCCGGTTATGCTTACGATTGGACCTAGGGTTAGGGTTATGTTGAGGGTTAGGGTTAGAGATCCGGTTATGCTTACGATTGGACCTAGGGTTAGGGTTATGTTGAGGGCTAGGGTTAGAGATCCGGTTAGGGTTACGATTGGACCTAGGGTTAGGGTTATGTTGAGGGCTAGGGTTAGAGATTCGGTTAGGGTTACGATTGGACCTAGGGTTAGGGTTATGTTGAGGGCTAGGGTTAGAGATCCGGTTAGGGTTACGATTGGACCTAGGGTTAGGGTTATGTTGAGGGCTAGGGTTAGAGATCCGGTTAGGGTTACGATTGGACCTAGGGTTAGGGTTATGTTGAGGGCTAGGGTTAGAGATCCGGTTAGGGTTACGATTGGACCTAGGGTTAGGGTTATGTTGAGGGCTAGGGTTAGAGATCCGGTTATGCTTACGATTGGACCTAGGGTTAGGGTTATGTTGAGGGCTAGGGTTAGAGATCCGGTTATGCTTACGATTGGACCTAGGGTTAGGGTTATGTTGAGGGCTAGGGTTAGAGATCCGGTTATGGTTACGATTGGACCTAGGGTTAGGGTTATGTTGAGGGCTAGGTTTAGAGATTCGGTTAGGGTTACGATTGGACCTAGGGTTAGGGTTATGTTGAGGGCTAGGGTTAGAGAGACGGTTAGGGTTACGATTGGACCTAGGGTTAGGGTTATGTTGAGGGCTAGGGTTAGAGATCCGGTTATGCTTACGATTGGACCTAGGGTTAGGGTTATGTTGAGGGCTAAGGTAGAGATCCGGTTATGCTTACGATTGGACCTAGGGTTAGGGTTATGTTGAGGGCTAGGGTTAGAGATTCGGTTAGGGTTACGCTTGGACCTAGGGTTAGGGTTATGTTGAGGGCTAGGGTTAGAGATCCGGTTAGGGTTACGATTGGACCTAGGGTTAGGGTTATGTTGAGGGCTAGGGTTAGAGATCCGGTTATGCTTAC